>NC_073407.1:4125915-4140656 GCF_028641065.1 Leucoraja erinaceus | reverse complement strand
AGGTTAGAGGGATATGGGTGGTAGGTTTAGCGTGATGTAGGTTTAGAGGATTGGTGTGGATTGGGGCAGTTGGTTGATGTGGACACAGGGGAAGGGCCTTTTTCCACGCTGTAGGACTTATGAGGGACAAATTAGTGTTGGCTTATATGGAAGAAACTCACAGTCAGCTGGAGAGGGACAGGGACAATTACAATTGTGTAAAAGGCATTGTAGTGTGAACTGGCATAGGAAAGATTCAGCAGGGGCCAAAGGAGGTAAATGTGTCTACTCAGGAAGACACCTCTGGGTAACATTGGCGAGTCGGGGACTGAAGGGCCTGTATCTCGTCTGTAATTGACCCAAAGTAACATTTATGCAAATTTAATCATTAAAACCCTCTACATAAACTCATTGCTTCCGTGCCCTATCAGAATGCCATCCTGCAGGCACCATGAACATCAGGAATAATTCCTAAATGCATCTAATATTACTTTTCGGGAGCTGGTGTGCCAGGAAGCTGACCAGGCCAAGAAGGGGCAGGCGACGTGAGTGGTTTCATCATCGGATGTCAAACTATTTAATAAAAGATCTGAAAACTCAGCAGTTTCTTATCCTAATGACTATTACAAAAAACTGCCCCACTCATGTGCAAGGCCAGCAAGCCTTTATTAGGTTACGCTGCAGTAAGTAATAACTGTTAGTATAAAAGATCTCAAGAACAAAATGTCTCCTCGTTTTTAATTAGTTCCGGCACATATTCCCTTTCAAAAAGGCGCACAAAACTTTAATGTCAACTCTGCAAAAACATTTAAGATGGGCATTTGGGGGTTCCTGGCATCTCTCTCTCTGACCTAGCCAGTATTTACCTCTCAAGCAACATCAATAGTCTTAGTCATATATCATCAAACAGGCCCTTTGGCCACTACACTAGTCCCACCTGCCTGTGCTTGGTCCATATCCCACTAAACACCATATCCAAGAGGGATTTTTTATTATGTAGATACAGCAAAAAAATCAGGCCCTTCGGCGCACTGAGTCCACGCTGACCAGCAATCACCCCGTCCATTAGCAACTCTCCTGCACACTTGGGGCAATTTACAATATTGTTTTATCTCGCTAAAAGCCAATTAACCTACAAACCTGCAACGTCTTCGGGAGTGTGGGAGGAAAACGGGGCACCTGGAGAAACCCCATGTGGTCACAGGGAGAACGTACAAACTCCATACAGACAGCACCCGAAGTCAGGGCCCAACTCGGGTTTATGGCGCTGTGAGGCAGCAACTCTACCGCTGTGCCACTTTCTCCAGGGCGCTCCGGTTTCCTCGCTTGCTCTAAAGATGTGCAGGTTTGTAGGTTAATTGGCTTCTGTAAATTATCCCCAGTGTGTAGGATAGAACTGACCGCTGGTCGGTGTGCACTCGATGGGCTGAAGGGCCTGTTTCCACGCTGTATCTCTAAACTAAAACCATAAAAACTAAAGCAATGTTGATAAACATAGAGCAGGGCTCCTAATTCTGGAGTCGTAGCGGTGGAGACAATGTTGCTGCTACTGTGGAGAAGTCTACAGATACGGCCACGTGTAGGATAATAATGGCCATCCTCCACATAAACATGAGGCCAATTTGCACCATCGCCTTGTACCACCAGCTGGTTTATAATAGCAGCTCATTTAGCTGGAGCTGGAGATAGAATTGCAGAGTCCTACAGCATAGAAACAGGCCCTTTGGCCCAACTAATGCAGGCTGACCAAGGTACCACATCTGTACTAGTCCCATTTGCCTGCATTTGGCCCATATCCCTCTAAACCCTTCCTATCCAAGTACCATGTACATGTCCTTGAAATATTGTTATTGTACCTGCCTCCTCTGGTACCTTGCTCCAAACACCCACTACCATCTGCGCTAAAACGCTGCCCTTCAGGTTCCTATTATATCTCCCCCCCCTCACCCCTCACCTTAAACCAAAGAAACTCAGGTTACTGATTACCCTCCCCTGGGTAAAAGTGTGCATTCACCTTATCTATTCCCCTTGCGATCTTATACACCTCGAAAAGATTACCCCTCATCCTTCTGCGCACCAAGGATTATAGTCCCAGCCTGCCCAACCTCTCCCTGTAGATCAGGCCCTCAAGTCCCAGCAACATTCTCGTAAATCTTCTCTGCACGCTCTCCGGCTTGGCAACAGCCTTCCTACAACAGCGTGAGCAAAACTACTGGCCTGCTGAAGCACGGAAGTGGTTTGGCAATTCTGTTCTCTTGTTACGATGGATCAAAGAATGAGCAATATCTGTGAACACACCAAGTTCCAAATGGCTTTTAAATCCATGCCAAAAGCACTTTTGAGTTCCTGCAGCGAATCGTCCGATCAGCTGAGAAGGGTATTGGCTGCAACCTTCCCTCCATTGATGAACTGTACACTGCAAGGGCCAGGAAGCGAGCGGGTAAGATCGTCTCTGACCCCTCTCACCCTGGCCACAAACTCTTTGAATCACTTCCTGCTGGAAGGCGACTCCGGACTGTCAAAGCTGCCACAGCCAGACATAAAAACATTTTTTTTTCCACGAGTAGTAGCTCTACTCCAATAACCAAAAATCTGTAGCACTCTTTTGCTCTGGTATTATAGTTTAAGTTCACATGTTTAATCAATAATGTTTTATTATTAATGTTTAATGTTTTATGCGTCATTCTTAACTGTCACTGTATGTCATATTGTCACTTGTGGGTGGAGCACCAAGACAAATTCCTTGTATGTGAATATTTGGCCAATAAACGTATTCATTCATTCATTCATTCACCGTACACTGATGATTGAAAGATACAGCATGGAAACAGGCCATTCGGCCCACCAAGACCATGCTGACTATTGTCCACCCGTTCCATAGTAGATCGATGTCATCCCACCTTCTCACCCAACCACTACACACAAGGGACAATCTACAGAGGGACGATTAAATTACAAACCGGCACATCTTGGGGATATGGGATGAAACTAGAGCTCCCACCCAATCACAGGGAGAAAGTGCAAACTCCACACAGACAGCACCTGAGGTTGGGATTGGAACCCAGATCTCTGGCGCCACCATGTCGCCCAATGGTGAACATTGCAGCTCAGGCCAAGCCCTTCCGTTTGCCTGTCTAATCTGCAGCATGCAAGAGCTGGTTACTTTAATTTGCTACAGTGCGAAAATAGGCCCTTTGGTCCACTTAGTCCGCGCCGACCAACGATCACCCTGTACATTAGCACCAAATAAACTAAACTAAATATATCGTTGCCTGATCTGCTGTGTCCTTCCAACATACTCTATCTTCATTTAAAATTTTCCAATATCTGCATGTGTTATAAAAAAAATAATTACACCAGGGACATATCTCGTCAATTGAGCCTGGAACGATTTGCTGAGCTGATTGAGAGGGGACTGTTGTAATTAAATGCAAAAAAAGTTAATTTGGTCATATAGCTTGCCCACTGGTCCCACACTCAGTTTGTGTTCAGGGGGGGGGGGGAATGGGGGGGACTACTGTACTTTCAGCCATCATTTTATTTATCTTCATATAAGGACACAAGTGCTGAAGTAAACTTAGCAGGTCAGGCGCAGCATCTCTGGAGAGCAGAATTAGGCCATTCGTCCCCATCAAAGTCTACTCCGCCATTCAGTCAATGGCTGATCTATCTCTCCCCCTGACTAAAGAAAATTCCTCCTTCCTAAAAAAACGTCCTTTAATGGCGAAGGCTATGACCTCTCCTACGAATGGAAACATCCTCTCCACACCTACTCTATCCAGCCTTCTATGAGCCCCCCCCCCCCCTCATTGAGTACAGGCCCAGTGCCGTCAAACGCTCAATCAAACCTTAATATCCTCCTGGGATCATTCTTTGTAAACCTCCTCTGGATCCTCTCCAGAGCCAGCACATCCTTCCTCAGATACAGTGCCCAAAATTGCTCACAATATTCCAAATTCGTCCTGACCAGCGCCTTGTAGAGCCTCAGACATTACATCCCTGTTTTTGTATACAAGCCTTTCTGGATTCTCTCCCCATTTAGAAAATAGCCCACGCCTTTATTCCTACTGCCAAAATGCATGACACCACACTTTGCGACCCTATATTCCATCTGCCACTTCTCTGCCCACTCACAACCTGTCCAAGTCCTTTTGTAGAGTCTCTGCTTTCTCTACACGACCTGTCCTTCAACCTATTTTCGTATCATTCGCAAACTTGGCCACAAAGCCTTCAATCCCCCTGTCCAAATCATTAATATACAACGTGAAGAGCAGCGGCCCCAGCACCGACCCCTGCGGAACTCCGCTGGTCACTGGCAGCCGACCAGAAAAAGCCCCCTTTATTGCCACTCCATGCTTTCTGCCATCCAGCCAACCTGCTATCCATGCTAGTATCTGCCCTCTGATACCGTGGGCACTCATCATCCTTGATAGCCTCCCGTGTGGAACCTTATCAAAGGCTTTCTGAAAATCTAAGTAAGCAACATCTACTGACTCCTTTGTCTGTCCTGCTATTTACTTCTTCAAACAATTCCAGCAAATTTGTCAAGCCAGACCATCCCCTTCAGAAATCCATGCCGACTTCAGCCTATTTTATTGTGAACTTCCATAAAGTATTCCATAACCGCTTCCTTTATAATTACCAACCATCGAAGTTAGACTAACGGGACTATAGTTCCCACTATTCTACTTTACTCCCTTCTTGTGCAGTGAGGTCATTTTGGCAATTTTACTTTAGTTGAGAGATACAGTGCTGAAACAGGCTCTTCGGCCCACCGAGTCAACACTGACCAGCGATCACCCCGTACACTAGCACTATCCTACACACACTAGGGACAAGTTACAATCTTTAACGAGGCCAATTAACCTACAAACCTGCACGTCTTTGGAATGTGGGAGGAAACCGGAGCACCCGGAGAAAACCCACGAGGTCACGGGGAGAACGTACAAACTCTGCGCAGACAGCACCCGTAGTCAGGATCGAACCCGGGGCTCTGCCGTTGTAAGGCAACAACTCTGCCGCTGCGCCACCGTGCCGCCCCTTACCTGCGTCTAATTTATGAACTAATCCAGGGTTGCTGACACAAACTGTCAAAGTAAAGCCAACTTGAATCATGTTACAAGTTCGGAAGATTAAATGAATGCTGTAAATCGTGTCTGAAGGATCCCGGCCTGAAACGTCACCTATCCATATTCTCCATGGTTGCTGCCTGACCTGCCGAGTTACTCCAGCACTTTGTACCTGTTTTTGTACACTAGCATCTGCATTGCCTTGTACCTACACTACCTGCGCAAAGAGAAAGCAACATCTGCAGTTCCTTGTTTCCACGCTGTAAATTGCCCCTAGTGTACAACTGTGTGGTAGAATGTTACCAATGATCCCAGTAATGAGTAGGTTAACCTATGATGAGCATTTGTCAGCACTGAGCCTGTACTCGCTGGAGTTTAGAAGAAGAATGTCGGGGGGGGGCTGGGAGGGGGCCGGGCTGCTGGAGCGGGTCGGGCGGAGGGAGGGGGGGGGGGGGGGGGGACCTCATTGAAACGTACCGAATAATGAATGGCTTGGATAGAGTGGATGTGGAGAGGATGTTTCCACTAGTGGGAGAGTCTAGGACTAGAGGGTCATAGCCTCAGAATTAGACGATGTCCTTTTAGGAAGGAGATGAGGAGAAATGTCTTTAGTCAGAGGGTGGTGAATCTGTGGAATTCTTTGCCACACAGAAGGCTGTAGAGGCCAAGTCAGTGGATATATTTAAGGCAGAGATAGATAGATTCTTGATTAGTACAATTATGGAGAGAAGGCAGGAGAATGGGGTTAGGAGGGAGAGATGAATCAGCCATGATTGAATGGTGGAGGAGAGTTGATGGGCCGAATGGCCTAATTCTATCACTTATGACCTTATGAATTTGGAGGTGTTGATCAGAATTTCGGGATATAAAGTTGTACAAATGGAAGATTAATGTAGTTTGATTGTCAGCAGGGGCTCAGTGGCTGAAGCATCTGTTACTGTGTTGTATGACTCTTACTTTATAAATCACTTTATAACTAAAGAGTTGGTAAGATTTTTAGTTTAGCTTGGAGATACAGCACGGTAACAAGCGGTTTGGCTCACCGAGTCCGCGCCGACCAGCGATCCCCGCACATTAACACTGTCCTACACACACTAGGGACAATTTACAATTTTACCGGAGCCATTAGCCTACAAACCTGTACGTCCGATACACCCGGAGAAAACCATGTGTTCACAGGGAGAATGTACAAACTCCGTACAGACAGCACCCGTAGTCAGGATCGAACTCGGATCTCTGGCGCAGTAACGGGCCTGTCCCACTTAGGCGATATTTTTGGCTATTGCCTTAGTCATAGCAGTTTGCACGAAAAACCAGCAACTGGACCCCCCTACAACAATGTCTACAACAACCGACCACCTAGTCGACGTCAAGCTACGGCAAGCTACCGACAACCGGCGACCCATTAGGACGTCCACCTATGACCACGCCTACGCCAACCTACGTCCAACCGCGACAAGCTACGACCCTGTCGGCGGCAACTGAAGACAATTCAGTCGCCGGTACCTGTCGCCGGTTGACGTGGGTTGACGTAGATGGTCGCCAATGGAATTCGCCGAAGTCAGCACCCAGCGACAACCAACGTCATCCTGGCGACAACCTACAATCTTTGGGCGACTCACCACCATACAGGCGACACCCCGGTGACCATGTAGCGACAGCCTAGTTGGCTGTAGTCACCTAAAAAAATCACCTAAGTGGGACAGGGGCACAAGGCAGCAACTCGACCCTTGCGCCACCGTGCCACCCATGTTAAGGTTGTGGCATGTTACTATGTACCTGTGAATGAGTGCAGTAAAACACTCTGAGAGAGACTAAGCTCTGGATCAACGATCTGTCTGTGAAATATCTGCACATTGAGTGTTTGCGTGGGCTCATCTACTCAAACAGTGAAGCTGTACGTTCAGCATCAAAGGGATTGAAACATGATCCTACTCAGTAAGGCATCTGAAGATCTCAGTGTAATAAATTCAAGCATTTTGCTCCGTTTAGCTGCTGTCAGTTCCATTTGACCACCAATGAAGATGACAGATCTCCCTTACTCCACAACAACCCCCTCCATTTGTGGAGCAAGAAATATCCTCCTGGTGTTTCCGTGGTGTGTTAGAGTCACACACTCATAGTCAAACAGCGGGGAAAGTGGCCCACACTTACCAACATGCCCCATCTACACTAGTCCCACCTGCCCATATTCCTCTAAGCCTATCCTATCCATGTAACTGTCTAACTGTTTCTTAAACATTGTAATAGTAAGCCTCAACTACCTACTCTGGCAGCTCGTTCTGTATACTTGCCAACCAATATGTAAAAAAGTTGCCCCTCAGGCTCCTATTAAATTTTTCCCCACTCACCTTAAACCCATATTTTTTGGTTCTTGATTCCCCGACTCTGGGTAAAACAACTCTGTGCATGTACCTTTTCTATTCCCTTCATGTCCTATACAGCTCTATACTGTATGTTATTGTACACTACCATGCTCTTATACACCACTGTCTATATGATCTTATATACCATATGATCTGATACACCTCTGTCGTGATCTTATGCACCAGTTGTGCAAGCAAGGTTGATATGGAAGTTCAAGTCGGCTGAGATGTACTCGTACACGGAGATGGTTCAAAGGAGCATCAGACGAGAGGGGAGAAGGGTTGGAGGATTCAACTGAGGGAGCTCTGGAGTTGAGCAGCAGAAGGTATGGTCGGCAATGCCCAAACAATGGTATATCTCAGCGGCTTCGCCTCAGTAAATCATTGATTAGGATAAATCAATTGGATTAGTGGGGTCAAGGAGAGAGTGTTCACGTCGCGGCCCTGTCTCCACCAATCTTTCCACCACCACGCACTAGAAGCGCAAGAAGCAACAAGACAGACACCATTGTGTGCAGACGCCGAGAACAACGTCTAATCTTGATGTGGACTCGATATGAAGAAGAAGAATTGGATTAGTGTATATTTTGCTTTACATTTCAATCATGTTGAAAGTATTGGGAGGCCAGTGCCAGGAACATTGCCTTTTGTTACTCTAATAAAAAGCTATGTGTGTAATGTGTAACGTGGAATTTGTTGCCTGTCATCTGGCCACAGACACGGTGATTAAATGGGCCATCACGGCAGACCCTATTGATACAATTAAGGGCGGCACGGTAGCACAGCGGTAGAGTTACAGCCTTGCAGCGCCAGAGACCCAGGTTCGATCCTGACTACGTGTGCTGTCTGTGTGGAGTTTGTACTTCCTCCCCCTGACCCGTGTGGGTTGTCTCCAGGTGCTCCGGTTTCCTCCCGCACTTCAAAGACATGCAGGTTTGTAGGTTAATTGGCTGCTGTACATTGTACATTTTCCCAAGTGTGTGTAGGATAGTGTTAGTGTACGGGGTGATCGCTGGTCGGTGCGGACTTGGTGGGCGGAACAGTCTGTTTCCACGCTGTATAGGTCCTGTCCCACTTGCCAATTTTTTCGTATCAAGTCACCGAAAAAGTCACAGCGTGACGCAGCTTGCCGAAGTATTGACGTACGGTGTTTCCTCAAGTGTCGCCCAGAAGCGGCTACTTAGCTCACTGTTTATTAGTAGACTCATTATTTCACTCCATCCCTAGAGCCCAGTGAATTAGTATCAGGGACTTCATATGGGCCTTGTGCATGGTGTGATCAACTATCTTTTCATCGCCCCTACATGCAGTGAGTTTTAAAGATGCTAACAGCTCTGTATAAAAGTGTTTTTCCTTAAATCCCTCTTACAGTAAGTTTTTCCTCCATGCCCTGTGGTTCCTGGTCCATTTGCTGGTGCGAATATCTTCCCTGTGTATATGTAATTGAACCAGTCACAATCTGAGCTGGCTGCATCAAGCCTGCCCAGGGAGTAGGGGCATACCATGTCGAGGTGGATAATTTAGAACCAATATGATACTTAACTGTGAACCCAAGTTTAAGGATGTCATTCAGGTGGAAAGAAGATTTACAAGAATTGTGCCAGGATTTGAGTGCCTGTGCTATAGGGAGAGGTTGGGCAGGGTGAGACTTTATGCCTTGGAGCGCAGGAGGCTGAGGGGTGATCTTATATGAGAGATCATATAAGATCTCGAGGAAACACTTTTTCTCACAGAGAGTTGTGAGTGTGGAATTCTCTGCCTCAGAGGGCGGTGGAAGCCGGTTCTCTGGATGCTTTCAAGAGAGAGCTAGATAAGGCTCTTAAAAATAGCGGAGTCAAGGGATATGGGGAGAAGGCAGGAACGGGGCACTAATTGGGGATGACCAGCCATGATCACATTGAATGGTGGTGCTGGCTCGAAGGGCCGAATGGCCTACTCCTGCACCTATTGTCTATTGTCTATCACAATAAAATCATGAGAGGAATAGATCGGGTGAAAACACAGAGTATTTTACACAGAGTGGAGGAATCAAGAACCAGAGGATATAGGTTTAAGGCGAGAGGGGAAAGATTTCATAGGGACCTGAGAGGTAACTTTTTCCACACAGAGGGTGGTGTGTGTATGCAACGAGCTGTCAGAAGAGGTAGTTGAGGCAAGAACAATAGCAGCATTTAAAAGACACTTGGACAGGTACATGGATACGAAATGTTTAGAGGGATGTGGGCCAAAGGTGGGCAGGTGGGACAATAGTAGATGTGGCACCTTGGTCGGCATGGACAAGTTGGGCTGAAGGGCCTGATTCCTCTCTGACTCTAAGCTGGAGCTGGGATGATACAGTAAGTTATTCCTCTCTGTACATCCGTGCCCTTGTTCAGTGAGATGACACTTGGTGGGAGCAGAGTGCACAATGCAACAGGGTGATGTTCTGGCTACATGTCCAATAGTTTATAAAACACCATCTCCATGAGATTATACAAATGGTTGCCGTCTTTATGGTCCAATGGTGTTTTTATTTGTCACACAGTGAAATTCTTACGTATAGCCCAGCACAGCATTGCCATACCTAAGCACACCGCTGATTAGAAAAGTGTCCAGAAATAGTTTAAGAGTCCAGTCCGAGGTCTAGTTGTTATGAGCGGTGTCCGATCCAGGCGAGGCCCAGGCTGCTGCGGGCCTCCAGCCATCACATTCCTTGACCCTCTCCTCGCCCGTCCATCTCGTTTCCCCTGGGCCTCCTCCCGCAGCCGCCCTCGAGGCCAGACCCCGGTTCCCTCTCCTCTCCCACTGGCCTCACCGCTCGCCAGTAACGCTACAAATAGCTGCTCCAGAGTCTAACTAACTGCACCCTCGGGCTGACTGTTGAAGGGCTAAAGAATCTGCTGTGACGCTCCATTCATTCACCTGTTCTGTGGCCACATAGGGCGGCACGGTGGCGCAGCAGTAGAGTTGTTGCCTTGCAGCGCCGGAGAGACGGTTCAATCCTGACTGCGGGTGCTGTCTGTACGGAGGTTGTACGTTCTCCCCGTGACCGCGTGGGTTTTCCATGTGGGTGCTCCGGTTTCCTCCCTCACTCCAAAGACGTACAGGTTTGTAGGTTCATTGGCTTGATATAAATGCAAATTGTCCCTAGTGTGTGTAGGATAGTGTTAGCATAGGGGTGATCGCTGGTCAGCGCGGACTCGGTGGGCCACAGTCCCTGTTTCCTTGCTATATCTCTAAACTAAACTAAACTAAACTAAACACAGAGGTTGTTATTAGAATAGCAAGGGCAGTGTTCCTGGCAATGGGCTCCCAATACTTTAAAGATGATTAAAACCTGAAGCAAAACATATTCAAATCCAAGTGGCCAAAATTCACCTCCTCGCTTTCAATCACAGGAATTGGGTCAAGGAAAGAGCATTCATGTCGTGGCCCTGTCTCCACCAATCTCTCCACAAGAATCTCTCCACAAGACAGACACCATTACATGCAGATGCAGACAAATGTGTTCAGCTCCAGCAACTTCTAATCTTGTGTGGACTCGACAAGAAGAAGATTACATCAGATTCTATTTCAGCTCCATTCCTCACTTGGGATTGAGTTGGATGGTTCCATGTGTTGGCTTGCTGGAGTTTAATCTACAAAATGCAGCGTTGGCTCAGCGCGTGCCTTGAAATGAGATTTAAATGTCTCTCTCCTGCTTTCATTCCTTCCCTAATTGTTCCTCTATGATTGAATGGCGGAGTAGATTCGATGGGCTGAATGGCCAAATACTGGTCCTATAACTTATGAAGATGAACAAATAGCTGGGTTTAACGTAGGAAGAGCGGGGAATTTTAGTTTGGTTTAGTTTAGAAATCCAGCGCAGAAACAGGCCCTTTTACTCACTGAGACTAGCGATCCCCACACACTAACACTATCCTACACACGCTCTGGACAATTTACAATTCACAGAAGCCAATTAGCCTACAAACCTGTACGTCCTTGGAGTGTGGGAGAAAACCGGATCTCCCGGAGAAAACCCACGCAGGTCACAGGGAGAACGTACAAACTCTGCACATACAGCAGTCAGGATCGAACCTGGGTCTCTGGTGCTGTAAGGCAACAACTCTACCGTTGTGCCACCATGTCTAACTCCACCCTGCTTTACAGCTCACTGCCCACCCTCCCCGGACCAATGCTTCATGGAGTCTAAAATTGGGCAGAGAAATACAAATGACTCTTAATCACTGTCCCCAATGGCACAGTGGTGTAGCGGTAGAGCTGCAGCCTCACAATGCCAGAGACCCATATTCCATCCTGACCTTGAATGCTGTCTGTGTGGAGTTTGTACGTTCTCCCTGTGACCGCGTGGGTTTTACCCAGGTGCTCCGGTTTCCTCCCATACTCCAAAGAAATACTGGTTTGTAGGTTAATTGGCTTTGGTCAAATTGTAAAATTGTACCTAGTGCTGGTGTACGCGGTGATCACTGGTGGGCGCGGACTTGGTGGGCCGGAGGCCCTGTTTGTTTGGTGTATCTTAGTTTTGTTTAGTTCAGAGATGCAATGCAGAAACAGGCCCTTCGGCCCACAAAGCCCCTGCTGACCAGTGATCTACGCACACTAACACTATCCTACACACTCTAGGGACAATTTACATTTTTATCAAGCCAATTAAACATAGAACATAGACATAGAAATTAACCAACAAACCTGTACGCCTTTGGAGTGAGGGAGGAAACAGCAGCACCTGGAGAAAACCCACGTGGTCACAGAGAGAACGTACAAACTCCGTACCGACAACACCCGTCGTCAGACTCAAACCCGGGTCTCTGACACTGTATGGCAGCTACTCTACCGCTGCGCCACCGTGTCAAAGGTCCAGACTTAAATCCCCATGGTATCCTCCAGAGGAGAGACATGTTGAAGCTTACCTTCCCCCTGGGACGAGGGGAGGACAGGCATCTCCTGGCCGGTTGGTGTCTGTGGAGAACTCTGTGAACTCGCATCTCTCGAGCTCCCGCCAGACGCCGCATTCATCGATGAGGCAGCTGATGTGAAGTAAATGTCTGACTGGATAGAGGGATAGAGAACCAACAGTCAGTCAATGTTTTCTTTGAGGGGAAAGGACATTGCAATGGGAATGGCTTGAGCTAAACCCACATTGCTAGTATGATCCTTCCCTCTGCAAGGCTCGACTAAGTATCCCAGACCCAACAGTTGTTTAGCTTAGAGATACAGCCCGGAAACAGGCCCTTTGGCCCACCGAGTCCGTGCCGGCTGGCCACAAGGGTGCTCTGTACAGCATCAATTTATCCAGAAGATAGATACAAAATACCGGAGTAACTCATTGGGACGGGCAGCATCTCTGGAGAGAGGGAATGGGTGACGTTTTGGGTCGAGACCCTTCCAAGGATCCAATTTATCCACAGTGTTTAAGAGGGAACTGCAGATGCTGGAGAATCGAAGGTTACACAAGAAAGCTGGAGAAACTCAGCGGGTGCAGCAGCATCTATGGAGCGAAGGAAATAGGCAACCTCCAATTTATCCAAGCAGGACAGCACCCAGCACAGTGGTAGAGTTGCTGCCTTACAGCGCCAGAGACCCGGGATCAATCCTGACTATGGTTGCCGTCTGTACGGAGTATGTATGCTCTCCACGTGACCCCGTGGGTTTTCTCCGCCTGCTCTGATTTCCTCCCACATTCCTTACAAATTTATAAACTCACTCCAAGGACTTGCGGTTTTTAAGTTAATTGGCCTCTTTAAATTGTCCCTGGCGTTTTGGATAGAACTAGTGTACGGGCGAATGCTGGCCGGCGAGGTTTTGGTGGGCCGTATGACTTGATTCCACACTCTATCTCTAAACTAACCTGAACCAAAGTTTCCAGCATATGCAGTATTTAAATCTATTGGCATTTTACATTGCTCAACACCAGTTATATTTGTGCACCAGGAATCTTCAATGATTGCGAATAAGAACAACAAGTTATATATTTTACACCAACTTTAACGTGGACAAATGTCTCAATGTTTGCTTATTTGGCAAAGTCTGACACCCCCATATGGAGATCTTCGGACAGACCAAACCAACAGGTTTTAATGAGCATCTTAAAGTTGTATGAAGGAACTTTCAGATGAGGTTGACAACTTTCTCACTCCCAAATAAGGGACAAAAGGTCAAAATACGGGACAAATTCTCGATGGTAATTCGTCGACCGACCCGGCCGTGGCTGGGTGAATGATGAGTTGGCCCGGGTGCTGGCGGGCCAGCTGAGGAGTTTTGCCACCGATTTGAACCGATTATCGGCCATGAGAAGGAGGGGTGGCGGTGTCGACGGTAAGCGAAGGTTCGAAGGTCGGACCTTCAGAGTGCCGTGCCCGAGTGAGTGAACTGCCAGCCCACCAGCCATGAGTGAGTGAACTGCCAGCCCACTAGCCGTGAGGCTGCTGACCGACGGGACGCTGCTGCTGCACTCCATGGGTTGCACTGCGCCAGGACAGATGAGGCGGGGCTGGGCGCTACACTCCG
The DNA here is from genome assembly GCF_028641065.1 of Leucoraja erinaceus. NCBI lineage: Eukaryota > Metazoa > Chordata > Chondrichthyes > Rajiformes > Rajidae > Leucoraja > Leucoraja erinaceus. The sequence goes on along the minus strand of NC_073407.1, from coordinate 4,126,753 downwards.
ACCCAACAGTCCCCTCGACCCAAGTAGTAGCAATCAAATACGGGACAAGGGTGGTCCCGTGTGGGACAAACCGATTTAGCCCAATATACGGGATGTCCCGGCTAATACGGGACAGTTGGCAACCCTATTTTCAGAGCCCAGGGGAGCAGCAGCTGAAGGCACAGCCAATATTTGGAGCAACAATGCTCCAAGGGATCTCATTAGACCAGAAATAGAGGAGTACAAAGGTCTGTCAGGGTTGAAGGGCTGGAGGAGGTGACAAAGCCAGCGGGGGTGGCAAAGGTGGAAACAAGGGTGAAGATGTTAAAGGATGTTTCCACCAGTGGGAGAATCTAGACATACCTTCAGAAAGGCGAGGATGAGGAATTTCTTTAGTCAACCGGATGGCAAATCTGTGGAATTCATTGCCACAGACAGCTGTGGAGGCCAAGTCAGTGGATATTTTTAAGTTGGAAATTGATAGATTCTTGATAAGTACGGGTGTCAGGGGTTATGGGGAGATGGCAGGAGAATGGCTTCGAGACGGATAGATGACCATGATTGAATATTGGAGTAGGCTTGAAGGGCTGAATGGCCTAATTCTGCTCCTAGAAGTTATGAACTTATAAACCTAACACTAAGTTGGGGCTTGTAGGAGCTAGTGCGTGATCAATGGGCACAGGGGGATGATGGAGTGGGATTTAATGTGAGTTCAAAGAGCAGCAGATGCCCATAGGTTTGTAGAGCACAGAATAAGAGACAGGAGGTGAGATGCAGCAGTAAAGCCTTGAGGTTATCACAGATGTGTACGTGAGGATAGAGCCTGACTTCCCCAATGGAAGCTCACAAGGGTTCAACC
>NC_073407.1:3923415-4115915 GCF_028641065.1 Leucoraja erinaceus | reverse complement strand
AGAGTCTAGGACCAGAGGACACAGCCTCAGAATAACAGGATGGGCCTTTAAGAAGGAGATGAGGAGGAATCAGAGGGTGGTGAATCTGTGGAATTCATTGCCACAGATGGCTGTGGAGGCGGTCAATGGATATTTTTAAGGTAGAGATTGATAGATTCTTGATTAGTATGGGTGTCTGGGATTCTGGGAAGAAGGCAGGAGAATGGGGTTGAGAGGTAGATCAGCCATGATTGAATGGCAGAGTAGACGATGGGCCGAATGGCCTAATTCTGCTCCTCTGCCATATAAAGATGAACTTATCAATTTAATTTATTAATTGCTGTCATATAAAGTTTGCAAAGGCAGAGGGAATGCAAAGCCAATGGAAGTGGTGAAATTATTGAAATGTTTATCGTTCCGGTCCCACTGCCCAGACAATCAAAGACTTGTCCCACCCCTGGTCATTCCTTCTTCTCCCTGCTCCCGACAGGCAGAAGGTGCAGAAGCTTGAAAGCGCGCACCACCAGACTCAGGAACAGCTTCTTCCCCTCTGTTATCGGGCTTCTGAACGGTCCTTCAATAAGCATGGGTACTGTCCGATGCACCTCTACCCCATTGCGGACATTGGCCTCAGTCTATGGTTATATGCACTACAATGCTGAGAACTATATTCTGCACTCTGTATCTCCCCCTTTGCTCTACCTATTGTACTTGAGTTTGACGTGATTGTATTTATGTATAGTGTTATCTGATCAGTTTGGCCATGCAAAAACAAAGCCTTTCATTGTACCTCAGTACACACGACAATAATAAACCAAAACATACTCATGCACTCTGCAATGACAGAAAACTGAAGAGAAGATATTCCCTTGCAACAATAAGCCAGAATATAAAAGTAATAATTTCCGATTAACGTAAGCAAGTGTGTGAAATGCTTTGACTTACAGTTATAACAGAGTAGGAGTCCAGCTTCACCATCTTCATACACATCAATAGCTGCAACAAAAGTAACCTGCAATGATAATGGGTATGAGTAGTGCATAATGTCGGCAAGAGGTATGGACAGCCTTAACTTCTAAACACGGAAGGGCGGCTTCACCATCTCCAAGGCGTTCCCTCCACAGTAATCGACAAGCAAAATACCGCAGATGCGGGGGAATCTGAAATAAAATCCTGAGAAGACTCGGTGCGGCAGTCAGCATCTGTGGCGAAAACTGTTAGCGTTTCGGCTCGAGGCCTTTCCATCGGGAAATTAGAACGGTTCAACAGCAAACACGTGTCACTGCCCTCAGATCGTAGCATTGGCTTCGAAGATAGACACAAAGTGCTGGAGGAACTCAGCCAAGTAAGGCAAGGTCTTGTCGTGAAAGGGTCTGCCCCACTTGGGCGTTATTTGCGCGTAATTTACGCGACATCATTTACGCGTCATGCGCAAATGACGCCCAAGTGGGACAGGCCCTTAACTCAGTGGGTCAGGCAGCATTCCTGGTGACAAAGGATGGGTGATGTTTTGGGTCAGGACCCTTCTGCATTGACTTCAACAGTTTCAGAAAACCACCCATTTCCATAGAACATAAGACAGTGCAGCATAGGAACAGGCCCTTCAGCCCATGACATCTGTACCGAATATTAGATGTGGACGAGTTAGTTACTAAGTTTGAAGATGACATCAAAAATTTAGTTTAACACAAGTTGAACCAATCACCTCTGTCTGAACATGATCCATATCGCTCCATTCTCTGCATATCCATGTGCCTATCTACAAGTCTCTTAAATGCCACTATCATATCTGCCTCCACCACCACCAACAGTGTATTCCAGGCCCCAAACACTTTCCGTATAAAAATGACAAACTTTGAACTTTGCCCCTCTCGCACTAAAGTTTTGCCCGTCAGACATTTCTATCCTGGGAAAATAGTTCTGACTGTCTGCCCTATCTATGACATTGTTTTATATACTTTTATCAGCACTCCACACAATTTCCAACGTTGCAGAGAAAACAATCCATGTCGGTCTAACCTTTGCTGATAGCTCGTATCCTGATTCTGGTAAAACTTCTTCTGCACCCTCTCCAAAGCCTGCACACCCTTCCTGTAATGGGGTGGGCAGAACTGTACTCGACACCCCAAATGCGGCCTAGCCAAAATGTTATAATACTGTGGCATAACGTCCTGACTCTTATACTCGGCCGATGACGGCAACTAATGAAGGCAAGCATACGATGTGCCTCATTTACCACTATCTGTGTGCATTGTTTCGGAAGTGGCGGCTCTGTGAAACGGCTGCGGCTCACCTGCAGTCTGTTTGTTTTAACTTTTTTGTGTTGTTTTTTTTGTCGTTTAGTTAAACTTTTGGTTATTAGGTTGTGTTATGTTTGGGGGGGGGGGTGAAACAGGGCTTTCTATCTCTCCCTTTGGGGGAATGCGACTTTCTTGTCGTATCCCCCTTCTCTTCCCCCGTCTGAGCTGAGGCCTAATGGCGGAGCTGGCAGCCTCCAACCTGCGACTGACCTCGAGGATCCGAAGGTAGAGCCAGCCAGGACTTACCAACGCGAGGCTGGCTGTCTTCGAGCTGCGGCGGTGTTCGGGCAGCGGCTCGACTCGGCGCTCCGGTGGGGGTGGACGGCGCGGGGCTGAGACACTCCCGTGTGGGCGGCCCGGCTCCCGGCTGGAAGTAGCTCCCGTGTGGGCGGCCCGGCTCCCAGCTGGAAGGCGCTCCCGTGTGGGCGGCCCGGTGCGGGGCTGAGACACTCCCGTGTGGGCGGCCCGGTGCGGGGCTGAGACACTCCCGTGTGGGCGGCCCGGTGCGGGGCGGAGACGGTGCTCCGGCGGCTGCGACGGCGTTTTGGCGGCAGCGGCCTGAATCCGGGGCTCGGACGCGGGCCAGTGGATTACATCGTCAGGAGCTCGCGGGTCACAGGTTGATGCCTGTTTTCCGGAGCTCCCGTGGCAACAACTGCATCCGCTGGACTGGAGGGCGGCAGCTTCGACCACCCCCGGGCCGCGGAGCTTGAACCGCGGGACTGACTTACCATCGCCCAGTGAGGTATCGCCTCAGCGCCGGGGGAGAAGAGGAGGGATTCAAGAGAAAGGATTCAATTCAGTAGCATTTTCACGCAGAGGATGGTAGTTGTATGGAACGAGCTGCTGGAGGAGGTCATTGAAAAAGACGTACAGGTTTGTAGGCTAATTGGCTTGGTAAAACTTTATATTGTTCCTGGTGTGTACAGGATAGTGTTAGTGTACGGGGATCGAAGGTCGGCACGTTGGTGGGACAAAGGGTCTATTTCCGCGCTGTATCTCTAAACTAAACTAATCTCTGGCTCATATTAAACATTTTCCCTTCATTTCTAATTTTGTTTTCAGTTCTGACTGAAAAGTACCGACCTGTAACATTAACCCTGTTTCATTCTCCACAGATGCTGTCTGACCTGTTGAGGATTTGCTGTGTTTAATTCCACTGCCACATCTTGGCAGTGAACTGGTATCCAGGATCGCGTTACCAATAGTGGCTCACGAGATCATTAACTTCAACAGTGTCAATCAACCAAAGCCAGTGACTGAGAACCGTATAGCTATACAGTGGTCACAGGTGCAGATGTTTAAACAAAGGTTACAACCCCCCCCCCCGTCCAATTCCCACATTGACCTCTCTGTCCTGGGCCTCCTCCATTGTCAGAGTGAGGCCTGGTGCAAATTGGAGGAACAGCACCTCATATTTCGCTTGGGCAGCTTACATCCAAGCAGCATGAACATTGACTTCTCTAACTTCAAGTAGCCCTTGCTTTCCCTCTCTTTCCATCCCCTCCACAGTCCCAGTTCTCCCACCAGTCGGACTGTCTCTGACTACATTTTATCACAGTTTTGTTGATACCTGCCCCCAGCTAACAATGATCTATTCTTTCCTTAAACCACATCCCCTTTGTCCTCTTTTCACACCTTGCACTTCCTTATCTATGTATCTCCCTCTCCCCTGACGGCAGTCTGAAGAAGGGTCTCGGCCCGAAACATCGCCCTTTCCTTCTCTCCAGAGATGCTGGCTGTCCCACTGAGTTCCTCCAGCATTTTGTGTCTATCATTGTTAGAATCTTTCACTCATGCTGATTAGATGTGGCATTAATGAATATTAACACATGGGCAATACATCAAATGTAGAAAATTACACAAAATGCATTCAGTATAGAAATTGGTTTTGAACAGTACAGATTTCAACTGGGCTCAAGATTCTCGACTCAAGATTAGGTTTAACAATTTCAGATAAAGATTCTGATATTGCCACTTCAATTTTTTTCCTTTAGAGAAACTTTAGAGAAACAGGCACTTTGGCCCATCGAGTCCATGCTGACCAGTGACCCCTGTACATGAACACAGACTCGGGCCAATTTACAATTTTGGTTTTACTGAAGCCAATCAACCTACAAACCCGTGTGCAGGAGGGAACTGCAGATGCTGGTCTGCACCAAAGTGAGGCACAAAACGCTGGAGTAACTCAGCGGGTCAGACAGCATCTCTGGAGCAAAAGGAATAGGTGAAGTTTTGGGTCGAAACCCTTCTTTACACAGACTTACAAACTTGTACGCCTTTGGAGTGTGGGAGGAAACCGGAGCGCCCAGAGAAGATGCGCGTGGCCACAGGGAGAACGTACAAACTCTGTACAGACAGCACCCGTAGTCAGGATCGAACCTGGGTCTCTGGTGCTGTAAGGCAGCAACTCTACCTCTGTGCCACTGTGCCGCCCTCAAAGTTTTGTTTAATTATAACCATATAACAATTACAGCACGGAAACAGGCCATCTCGGCCCTACAAGTCCGTGCCGAACAATTTATTTATTTATTTAAAAAAAAAAATTCCCTTAGTCCCACCTGCCTGCACTCATACCATAACCCTCCATTCCCTTCTCATCCATATGCCTATCCAATTTATTTTAAAATGATACCAATGAACCTGCCTCCACCACTTCCACTGGAAGCTCATTCCACACCGCCACCACTCTCTGAGTAAAGAAGTCCCCCCTCATGTTACCCCTAAACTTCTGCCCCTTAATTCTGAAGTCATGTCCTCTTGTTTGAATCTTCCCTATTCTCAAAGGGAAAAGCTTGTCCACATCAACTCTGTCTATCCCTCTCATCATTTTAAAGACCTCTATCAAGTCCCCCCCTTAACCTTCTGCGCTCCAGAGAATAAAGACCTAACTTATTCAACCATGCAACTTATTCAATTATGCATCACCTTCTATGCTCACGTATCTTCACCTCTTTATTCAGTACCCCTTACTCAACCTCTACCACCTTCAGATTCTTCCTCCCCACTGCCTGTTACTCTGCATCTAAAAAAAACTTTATCGTGATTTTTTCCCCCCTCCAGTCCTGATAAAAGGTTGTTAGCCTGAAAGGTTATCTCCTTCCTCAGACACCGCAGGCTTGCTGAGCATTTATCAGTTCCACTATAATTAAATGCATTAAATTAAATTTGAGGAATCATTAGAATGCCTGCAAACTGCGTCATCTGATGCCAATGACGGACACAAAATGCTGGAGTAACTCAGCGGGTCCGGCAGCATTTCTGGAGAGAAGGAATAGGTGACGTTTCGGGTCGGGACCCTTCTTCAGACTGGTTTTATGACCAAGCATCTGCAGTTCCTTGTAACCAGTATATCTGATCCCTTCACCAGTTTTGAGAACAGCTTCTTCACCACTGTTGTGAGTCCCTGATGCAGCGGGTAGAACCACTACCTCACAGCGCCAGAGACCCGGGTTCGATCCTGACCTCGGCTGCTGTCTGTTGCAAGTCTGCATGCTCCCTCTATGACTGTGAGGGTTTCCTCCTGTACCACTAAGAAGTGCGGGTTTTGTAGGTTAACTGGCCCTCAGTAAATCGCCCCGAGTGTGTAAGGAGTGGATGAGAAAGTGGAACAACATAGAACTCGTGTGATGGTCGGTGTGGACTTGAGCCAACGGGCTGTTTCCCTGCTGTATCTCCAAACACTTGAAGGGACCTCTCATGAGTTAAGGGTGAATTTCTGATCTTCCAATCTACCTTCTTGCACCACTTGCACTATTTTGTTCCTGCACTTTCCCTGTGGCTTCGACACAACATTCTGTCCTCTGTTCATGTTCTCTTTTGCACGACCTGCTGTACTTGTGGACGGTGTGATTGACCTCATCTTCACTGTACGTAGCATCAGCAACAATAATAAGCCAAGCCTGGCACACAATCAACAAGACAAACAGAAAGATGAAACACATCAGGTAGGCGGCGCGACTCTGGTCAGCAGCGGCCTCTGCAGCCTGTCCGCGTTTTTATTATTTTTTGTCTGTGTTTTTATGTAGTTTTTGTTATTTTATGTTGGGGGGTGTGTGGGGGGGGGGTGGGGGGGAAAACTTTTGAATCTCTCCCTGCACTGGAGACCCGACCTTTTCTCGTCGGGTCTCAGTTGTCGTTGGGGCCGCAACGAGGAGCGGCCTCCAACAGGAAGAAGCCGGGGACTCTGGTGCTACGACTCACCGTCGCCGTCGCGGAGCTGGCCGAGTCCAGAGCGGGTGGAGCAGTGGCGGAGCGCTGCTGCTGCTGCCGCTGCCGCTGCTGCTGCTGATGCGGAGGCTGCTACTGCGGGTCTGCGGACGGCGGCACCGGGAGCCCGCGGATCCCTGGAGGGAGACCGCTTTTCGGGGCTCCTGCAACGGCGACTTCTCCCGCCCGAGTTGTGGGGTCGAAGAGCTCCTAACACCACTGCCCCGCGCGGCTTGGAATGGCCGCGGGACTCTGCGAGCCCACACCGGGGGCTTTAACACCAAGACCCGGTGTGCGACCTCGCACCACCCGGCGTGGCTTTAATGGCCGCGGGACAATCGCCATCGCCAGCCAGGGGCTTTGACTTTGACTATGACATCGGGGGGGGGGGGAGAGTGCAGTGGAGAAATACGTTTTTTTGGCCTTCCATCACAGCTATGTGATGGATGTTTATGTAAAATGTAATTATGTTGTGTCTGGGGTCTATTTGTGTGTAATGTATGGCTGCAGAAACGGCATTTCATTTGGACCTCCAGGGGTCCAAATGACAATTAAATAGACTATTGACTATTGACTATTGACTATTGCAGTGCACGATGGGTGCAGCTTGAGCAGATGCTGCCTCATCGGGTCAGGGTTCAATACCAACCTCTGGTGCCAACTATTAGTGTGTATGTTCTCACTGTAACCATGCGGGTTTTCTCCCACATCCCGAAGATTGTGGAGGTAGGATAATTGCCATCTGTAAAGGGCTCCTCCAGAGGTGGAATCTAGGGGAAGTTGACACACAAACAAACCTCCCTTCCATTGACTCCATCTACACTTCAAGCTGCCTCGGCAAGGCCACCAGCATAATCAAGGACCACTCTCACCCCTCTTCTCCCCTCTCCCTTCAGGCAAGAGGTACAAAAGTTTGAAAACACACACCTCCAGGTTCAGGGCACCATTTATTCCCAGCTGTTATCAGGCAACTGAACCATCCTCTCACCAATTAGACAGTTCTCCTGACCTCCCATCTACCTCAAAGGAGACCCTGGGACTATCTTTAATTGGACTTTACTGGACTTTACCTTGCACTAAATGTAATACCTTTTATCCTGTATCTGTACACTGTGGGTGGCTTGATTGTAATCACGTATAGTCTTTCCGCTGACTGGACAGCATGCAACAGGAAAGCTTCTCACGGCATAATAATAAACTAATACTCTAAACTTGATGGGAATGTGAGCAACAGATGGTGCAGAGAAAGTAACAGGGGAGTGGGAGCCCAGCATAGACTGGATGGGCCGAATGGCTTCCTATGTGTTGATGGAAAGACAGCAGACTCCCAGTAGCCAGGACAGTCACAAGATCTGGTATCACTGTGATGGCTGAAAATCCCCAGCGGTCTGCCTATGAAACCTATTTGGGATTGTGGTTCGCCACTTAGAGTTCTAGCTCCAGTCAGGGCAGTTGGTTAAACGGGTTAATGGAGGAGCACAGTGGCACTGGGTGATGCAGCGGTAGAGTTGATGCCTCACAGCACCGGACACCGAGGTTTGCAGCGTAGGTTCACAAAGTTAATTCCCGGGATGGCGGGACTGTCATTTGCTGAGAGAATGGAGCAGCTATTGAAACATATAAGATTATTAAGGGTTTGGACACGCCAGAGGCAGGAAACATGTTGCCGATATTGGGGGAGTCCAGAACCAGGGGCCACAGTTTAAGAATAAGGGGCAAGCCATTTAGAACGGAGACGAGATAACACTTTTTCTCACAGTGAGTGGTGAGTCTGTGGAATTCTCTGCCTCAGAGGGCGGTGGAGGCTGGTTCTCCGGATACTTTCAAGAGCGAGCTGGATAGGGCTCTTAAAGATAGCGGAGTCAGGGGAGATGAGGAGAAGGCAGGAATGGGGTACTGATTGGGGATGATCAGCCATGATCACATTGAATGGCAGTGCTGGCTTGAAGGGCCGAATGGCCTACTCCAGTACCTGTTGTCTATTGTTTGATCCTGACTACGGGTGCTGTCTGTCTGGAGTTTGTACACTCTCCCCATGACCAGCGTGGGTTTTCTCCGGGTGCTCCAGTTTCCTCCCACACTCCAATTTACAGATGCTAATTAACCTACAATCCTGCAACTAAACTAAAAGGATGTGTGGTGGGAGCAGATACGATTGTGCCATTTGTAGGGAATGGAGGGATATGGATTCTGTGCTGTGCAGGCAGATAAGAGTTGGTCTTGGCATCATGTTTGGCACAGAGATGGTGGGCCGAAGGGCCTGTTCTTGTGCTGTACTGTTCGATGTTCAAAAAGTTAATGGGTTAAACCATCGCTGGCTGCTGAACATGTCACATAGTGCTGTACATAAATACAATCGAGTCCAACTCAAGTACAATAGGTAGAGCAAAGGGGAAGATACAGAGTGTAGAATATAGTTCTCAGCATTGTAGCACCAGTTCCATAGACAAAGTCCAATGGGGTAGAGGTGAATCGGACAGTACCCGAGCTCATGAAAGGACCATTCAGAAGGCTGATAACAGAGGGGAAGCAGCTGTTCCTGAGTCGGGTGGTGCGCGCTTTCAAGCTTCTGTATCTTCTGCCGGACGGGAGTCGGGAGAAGGAATGACCGGGGATTATTTTGGCTGCTTTTCCAAGGCAGCGTGAAGTGTAGATGGAGTCTACACTTGGGGCTAGTGGAATCAATGGGATATGGGGAGAAGGCAGGCACGGGTTATTGATTGGGGACGATCAGCCATGATCACAATGAATGGCCGTTCTGGCTCGAAGGGCCGAATAGCCTCCTCCTGCATCTATTTTCTATATTTCTACAAGTCGATGGTGGGGAGTCTGGTCTGTGTGTCGGACTGGGATACATCCACAACTCTGTGCAATTTCTTCTGGTCTTGGGCAGTGCTGTTCCCAAACCAAGCTGTGATGTGACCCGACAGTGTGCTTTCAATGGTGCATAGCTGAGGGACACTTTGGTTGCTGTGGATAAGGATTCTGTTGCCTGGAGTTAGAACTTTAGATAACAAATTTGATATTACAGTTTGAGAAATACAAATGTAGCATTTAAGAGACGTTTAGATAGGCACATGGCTATACAGAGAATGGAGGGATATGGATGGTGTGGAGGCAGAGATTTGTTTAATCTTGCACCATGTTCGGAGCAGACATTAGACTTGAGACAAATGACTGGATGTGGAATTGCACATGGATAGGCAGGGAATCTTTAGTTTAGTTTAGAGATACAGTGCCCTTCGGCCCACCGAGTCCATGCTGACCAGCGATTACCCTGCACACTAACACTATCCTACACACACTAGGGACAATTTACAATTTTGCCAAAGCTAATTAACCTACAAAACTGCACGTCTTTGGAGTGTGGGAGGAAACCGGAGTCCCAGAGAAAACCCACGCTGTCACGGGGAGAACGTACACACTCCGTACAGACAGCACCCGTAGTCGGGATCGAACCAGGGTCTCCAACGCTGTAAGGCAAGCGACTCTACCACTGCGCCACCGCGCCGACCCTAATTGTGGGCTGAAGGGCCTGTTCTTGTGTTGTACTGTTCTAGGTTCAAAATAAAAAATTGAAATTGCTCAGGAAAATACAAATTCCGAGGGCCTTTCTAAGGGATGGCAATGTCTAAATGGTTAGATTTTAGCACTTAAAATACCTATGATGGAGGTAGTAATGTCGTAAATCACTGCGTTATGAGGTTATGAGGAGAACGTGTAAAGAATTCTTCGGGGAAGGCAGGAGACATTTGGCGCTTTGGTTGATGAATAGCTGGTGCTGCGCAACTCTCCACGGATCCATTGGAATGAGGCAGCACAGATAAATGAGTTGCATTCACCTGTACCAGGGTGGTGACCACAGGCTGAGGCTCGCACCCTGGTGTGCAGTAGATACAGTAATCCACCCAGAACATCCGGGGTCTGAGAGATCACCTGTAGATGGTGCTCACCACCTCTACCACAGCCCACGCTACTAACCACGGGTGACGCAGCAGTAGAGTTGCTGCCTTACAGCGCCAGAGACTCGGGTTCGATCCCAACTACGGGTGCTGTCTGTACGGAGTTTGTACGTTCTCCCCGTGACCTGCGTGGGTTTTCTCCGAGTTCCTCATTTTCCTCCCGCACTTCAAAGACGTACAGGTTTGCAGGTTAATTGGCTTGATGCAAGTGTAAATCGTCCCTAGTGCATGTGGGGTAATAGAAACATAGACATAGAAACATAGAAAATAGGTGCAGGAGTAGGCCATTCGGCCCTTCGAGCCTGCACTGCCATTCAATATGATCATGGCTGATCATCCAACTCAGTATCTTGTACCTGCCTTCTCTCCATACCCCTTGATCCCTTTAGCCCCAAGGGCCACATCTAACTCCCTCTTAAATATAGCCAATGAACTGGCCTCAACTACTTTCTGTGGCAGCGAATTCCACAGCAAGCAGCCCCCCACCAGGGCTAGGGCCCCCCCTTCATTCTCGACGGCTCCCCGCCAGGTAGCTTCCCAACGGCCCACCTCTCAAATGGCCCTCATTGCTTTCCTCGCTCAGAGACCTAGGAGTTGCATCTCAGAGGAACGTTCAGAATTTGGGCTGGTGTCGGAATCAAACCTGGGCCACTGGAGCTGTAGGGCTACGTATAAGAAAACGTATAAGATTGTTAAGGGCTTGGACACGCTAGAGGCAGGAAACATGTTCCCGATGTTGGAGGAGTCCAGAACCAGGGGTCACAGTTTAAGGATCAGGTGTGAGCCATTTAGAACAGAGATGAGGAAACACATTTTCTCACAGAGAGTGGTGAGTCTGTGGAATTCTCTGCCTCAGAGGGCATTGGAGGCGGGTTTTCTGGATGCTTTCAAGAGAGAGCTAGATAGGGCTCTTAGAAATAGCGGAGTCCGGGGATATGGGGAGAAGGCAGGAACGGGGTACTGATTGGGGATGATCAGCCATGATCACATTGAATGCATAAAAATTGTCCCTAGTGGGTGTTTACATTAGTGTTAATTTCACCTTCCATCACAGTGAGGAATGTGGAGGAGTCACTGTGGTGGATGTTCATGTTAAAATGTATTTTGTGTGTTCCGTTGCTATTTATTGGAATGAATCAATGGCAAATGAAATTCCTCGTATGTTGCTAAACGTACTTGGCTAATAAAGTATGATTATGATGATTATGATGATGATTAAGATCAAGGGACATAGAGATTGTGCAGGAGTGCGGTGCTGAAGTCAAAGATCTGCGAATGGCAGAACAGGCACCTCATCACTTCTACCATCAGTTCCTCAGCCCAATAACTCAGTTGTTTCAGTTTAGTTTAGAGATACATCACGGAAACAGGGCCTTCATCCCACCGAGTCCACACCGATCCCCGCACGCTAACACTATCCTACACACACACACACTAGGGTATAATTTACATTAGTATCAAGCCATTTAACCTACAAACCTGTACGTCTTTGGAGTGTGAGAGGAAAGCGGAGCTTCCCGGAGAAAACCTACGCAGGTCACGGGGAGAATGTACAAACTACGCACAGACAGCACCCGTGGTCAGGATGGAACCCGGGTCTCTGGCGCTGTAAGGCAGCAACTCTACTGCTGCGCCACCATGCTGTCCGCGCCACTCTGTATTTTTAATATCTCTTCACAATTGAACTCTTGAACCACTGTTTCATCTTGTGTTAGGTCCAGACAGGTATTTTATCTCTGTCTGCTTCATTGTCACCTTCCCCTGGCGAACAGCGATCTATTCTACATTTTCCTTGAACTTAGTCCCCTTTGATGTCTCATTTTCACACCTCACCCTTCCATATCTCGGTAGGGTCTCCCTCTCTCCTGACATCAGCCCGAAGAAGGGCCATGACCCGAAACGTCCCCCATTCCTTCCCTCCAGAGACGCTGCCTGTCCCGTTGAGTTGCTACAGCATTTTGTGTCTATCTTCTTCAGATATTTTTCCCGCCGGCCCCGGCGTTGAGACGGCCGAGCACTGATCGTTACCCGGTGGTGGCCGCGGGGTCCTGGCGCTCTGCCCTGGGCCCCCCGTATCCCACGGGCCGCGGGGGGCTCACCTTGCTGGCGTCCACGTGGTGCAGGCGGTAGGTCTCTCCCGTGCTCTCGTTCACCAGGTCGAACTGGTGGCGGTACGCCACGCAGATCAGGTTGTCGTTGTCCCCGGTGGGGCCGTCCACCAGCGTCATCACCGCAGCCGGATCGCACAGGCAGATCTCCTGCGGAGAGAACCAGGGCCACACGCTGACTACCAGGGATGGGCGGAGAGGGGGAAAGGGGAAAGAACCACCACCCCAGTCTCTAACCCTCCCCCAGTATGAGGACAAAGAGGGGCGGCTAAAGAACTTGGGGTGGAAACCAGATTAACGGCGGCACGTTCGTGGATCGTCCTAATGTGGGGACAGGGAACCGCAGACAAAGACCAAAAGCAGAGACATGGAATGCAGCGATGATGTCACCCTAGTTTCAGGAGATCCATTGATGATGTCATAGTGTGCGCCCATCATTGTGACAGAATATTAGATCCACTGACAACTTCGTTAGACTTAGTTTAGTTTGGAGATCATAAGATCATAAGTGATAGGAGCAACATTTGGCCCATCAAGTCTACACCGCCATTCAATCATGGCTGATCGCACTTTCCCTCTCAACCCCATTCTTCTGCCTTCTCCCCATAACCCCCTGACACCCGTACTAATCAAGAATCTATCTGTCTCTGCCTTAAAAATATCCATTGAGTCCATTCATAAGGCCATTCAGCCCATCGACCCTGGACTGACTTCTAGAACATCAACCCATCAGTCTAATTTTCCCTTAGCTCTGCAAATTGTTCTTAGTTTAGAGTTGAATGTAGAGATACAGTGTGGAAACAGGCTCTTTGTGTCCATAGGGTCATAGAGTGACACAGCATATAAACAGGCCCATCGGCCCAACTTGCCCATAACAGCCAACATATCCCAGCTACACTGAGCCCACCTGCCCGCATTTGGTCCATAACCCTCCAAACCTGCCCTATCCATGCACCTGTCTGACTACTTCTTAAACGTTGGGATAGTCCCTGCCTCAACTACCTCCTCTGGCAGCTCGTTCCAGACACCCACCACCCTTTGTGTGAAAAAATTACCCCTCGGATTCCTATTAAATCTTTTCCCCTTCACCATGAACCTATGTCCTCTGGTCCTCTATTCCCCTACTCTGGGCAAGAGACTGTGCGTCTACCCGATCTATTCCTCTATAAGATCACCCCCTCATCCTCCTGCGCTCCAGGGAATAGAGTCCCAGCCTGTTCAACCTTTGCCTCGAGCTCACACCCTCTGGTCCAGGCAACTGCCTTTGGTGTCAACCAGCATCTGCAATTCCTTGTGCCACCCCCTTGCACCACCCGTGCTCGAGGTCAGAGCTTACCCTGATGTACTGGAAGTCTTCAACGGGTGAGTCTGTGGGTGGCGGCAGGATGGGGAAGCTGTCGGACCTGTTGATGGTTTTCCTGGTGATGAGCAGCAGCTTGTTGCGGATGGCCACCACGATGCGGAGCTCGTTGCCGTGGTGCGTGTTGATGGCGTACAAGTGGCAGCCTGCAGGGGGCAGCACACCACACCACACGTCAAGTTACCAGGCAACTGAACCACAAGGTCATAAGTGGTACGAGGAGAATTAGGCCATTCGGCCCATCAAGTCTACTCCGCCAATCTATCTCTCCCTCCCAACCCCATTCTCCTGCCTTCACCCCATAACCTCTGACACCGTTACTAATAGCCCTGTCCCACGATACGAGTTCATTCCAAGAATTCTCCCGAGTTTTAAAAAAATCAAACTCGTGGTAACGTATGCACGGAGAATGAACGTAGCGGGTACGTCGGAGCTCGGGGACTTCTCTTAGCGGCTCGTAATGCTAACTGCAGGTACTCGGGAAGACTCGCTAATGGCAGGTAAGCACGGGAAGACTCGTGAAGATTTTTCAACACGTTGAAAAATGTCCACGAGAGCCTCAAGTACCGACGAGCGGCCATTACCGTAAATCTCCGAGTTCGAATCAGGGCAAACTCGGGAGAACTCTTGGAATGAACTCGTACCGTGAGACAGGGCTTTTATCATTCTTCCAACAACTAGAGAACAGTCCTGAGCTACTGTCCACCTTACTGGACACCCTCGGATTCTCTTAGATCAGACTTCACTAGACTTTATCTTGCGCTAAACATTATTCCCATCATCATGTATCAGTACACTGTGGATGCCTCAATTGTAATCATGTATTGTCTTTTCGCTGACTGGTGAGCTCGCAACAAAAGCTTTTCACTGTACCTCGGTACATGTGACAATAAACTAAACTCATTCCCAAACTTGAAAACTTCTGTGGGGAGGATTTCAAGTACGCTCTCATAATTATGTTCAGATTCACCACCAGAGAATGTCCTTTGGTTCTCATCATATCTCCTTTAAACTTTGTCTTTTGCATCTTTAAGCTATGCCCACTAGCCTTTGGCATTATAGAACATAGAACAAAGATCATTTGGTACTGGGAGACGCACATCTACTCTGCGTGAGATTAAATCCTTCTCCACCTCCCCCCGCTGCTACAAGCCTGGTCTTCTTGAGGAACGTGACGTGCGAACGCTGATACAACAGACACATTACCTTTTGTTTTCTCGAGCCTGTTGTCCTTGCAATCGGATTTACTCTTCACCATCTGCCTCTCCTCCAGAGCCTTCTTGATGGAGCTCAGCCTGAAGACAAACAGCCGTGCATCCTTCCCTGTTGGAAGAAGGCCAAGCATTTGCACGGGTTGGCTGTGATAGCTGCCCACAGTCTCACCTGCAGAACTAAGGTGCCAGGTAGAAGACTCATAGAGTCATGCAGCACAGAAACAGGCCTTCGGCCCAATTTGCCCCTGCCGAGCATGATGCCCCATCTACACATGGAGCCAAAGAGTTGGACTCTATACAGACAAGCAAACCTTTTTTTGTGTTTTTTGAAGATGTGGACAAAAAGGTCAATGAGGGCAGAACTATAGATGTTGTGTACATGGACTTCAGCAAAGCATTTGACAAGGTTCCACATGTTAGGCTGCACTGGAAGGTTAGATCGCATGGGATCCAAGGATAGCTGAATGGATAGCAAATTGGCTCCATGGAAGGAAGCAGAGGGTGATGGTGGAAGGTTGCTTCTCGGACTGGAGGCCTGTGACTAGTGGTGTCCCTCAGGGTTCGGTGCTGGGCCCGTTACTGTTTGGCATCTACATCAATGATTTGGATGAGAACATACAGGGCAAGATTAGCAAGTTTGCTGATGATATAAAAGTCGGCTGTACTGCAGATAGTGAGGATGGTTGTCAAGAATTGCAGCAGGATCTGGATCGATTGGCCAGGTGGGCTGAGGAATGGTTTGATGGAATTTAATACAGAGAAGTGTGAGGTGTTGCATTTTGGCAAGTCTAACATGGGCAGGACTTACACAGTGAATGGTCAGGCTCTGGGGAGAGTTGTCGAGCAGAGGGATCGAGGAGTCCAGGTACATGCTACCTTGAAGGTGTCATCACAGGTAGATGTTGTGGTCAAAAAGGCTTTTGGCACATTGGTCTTCATCATTCACAGTATTGAGTATAGAAGTTAGAAGTCTGAAGAAGGGTCTCGGCCCAAAACGCCACCCAAAGATACCGCCTGTCCCGCAGAGTTACTCCAGCATTTTGTATCTATCTTTGGTTTAAACCAGCATCTGCAGTTCCTTCCTGCACATAGAAGTCGGGAGGTCGTCTTGCAGTTGTATAAGACGTTGGTGAGGCCGCATTTAGAGATTTGTGTTCAGTTCTGGGCACCATGTTATAGGAAAGGTACTGTCAAGTTGGAAAGGGTGCAGAGATGATTCATGAGGATGTTGCCAGGACTCGAGGGTCTGAGCTATAGGGAGAGGTCGAACAGGCTGGGTCTCTATTCTCCGCGAGCGCAGGAGGATGAGGGGTGATCGCAGAGAGGTGTATAAAATCATGAGAGGAATAGATTGGATGGATGCACAGTCTCTTGTCTGGTGTGGGGGAATCAAGAACCAGAGGGCATAGGAAGGTGGGAAGATATTATTGGAATCTGAGGGGTAAGTTTACACAAAGGGGGGTAGGCATATGGAATAAGCAACTGGAGAATGTAGTTGAGGCAGGTACTTTCGCAACGTTTAAGGAACTTTTAGACAGGAATATGGATAGGATAGATTTATTGGGATATGGGCCAAACACAGGCAGGTGGGACTAGTGTAGATGGGTGATGTTGGTCGGTGTGGGCAGGTTGGGCCGAAGGGCCTGTTTCCATGCTGTATGACTCTATGTAAAGGACAATGCAGAGAAATCGGTAGGAAAGAACAGCAGATGCTGGTTTAAATCGAAGATAGACACAAAATGCTGGAGTAACTCAGCGGGACAGGCAGCATCCCTGGAGAGAAGGAATGGGTGATGTTTCAGGTCGAGACCCTTCTTCAGATTTATTAGGAATTAGAAATTAGGGCTGGGTTGGGCATTACAGGTGATTCTGGGATAATGCAATGATATAATCCTGTGATTTATGAGCTTATGGGGTCTCCATGTTGTGTCCCACTGTCTGACTCCAGTGTTAATTTTATCCCCACTGTGCCTTACCTTTGTCAACTCGGCTGAGGAAGAGGTCCTGAGTTTCCAAAATATCCATCTGTTTCACCGACAGCGTCCTGTCAAACACGGGCACCGGGGTCTGGCCCTCTGCGTGGAACAAGAGCAACCAGTGATCAAATCAGACCACAGTCCACAGAGGCAGCCCAGGGAAATACAAAGTAACCTTCTCACCTCCCTCAGAAGCAATGAGAGATATCGTCATTAAAGGGGCTGTCCCACTGCGGCACACACACACACGCACACACGCACGCACACACACACACACACACACACACACACACGCACGCACGCACACGCACACACACGCACGCACACACACACACACACACACACACACACACACACACACACACACACACACACACACACGCACGCACAAACATACGCACGCGCACACACACACGCACGCACACGCACACCCACGCACGCACACACACATACGCACACACATTCACGAACATATACGCATACACACACACACACACACACGCACGCACGCACGCACGCACGCACGCACACCCACACACGCACGCACGCACGTACACACACACGCACGCACGCACGCACACACACACACACACCGCAAAGGCGGGGACCAGGGAAATCGGTGGAGCGCTGCCTGAAATTCACACCAGCAATGAAGAGGAAGGAAAGAGGGCTGCATAGTGTACGGTATGTCCTTTAGAGAGGGGGGTGAGGAAAGAAGGGGAGAGAGGGGAAGAGAAGGAGGGAGAGGGGGAGAAGAAGGGGGAAGGTGTTACCACTTTTAAGAAGTATAATAAAGTTTAGCGGGCATTTTACCTACCGGCAAGACACCTTTGGCAAGACAGAGCTCACAAAACTCATCATTTTTGCAGCTAGTTTCCATCCTGACCTCATTTTCACACCATCTCTGAGCCTCCCCACCCCTCCCTGGATCGCTCTGCTTCTCACCCAGGGGAAAATTTAGCCATGAATATCCACGACAAATCTACAGACTGCCACATCCATCACAGCTACACCTCCTCCCATCCTGCACAGTCTTGTTGTGGAGATCCATCCAGCGCAGTCTTGTTGGCTTTGGAAGCCGCGGCCTCCAGTACGGAAGCGGCCGTTGCAGGTGTCCCAAGCCACCGTGAGGATTCTCCCGACGCCGGAGCTACATCACCCGGCGAGAACGGCCTGGAACATAGGGCCTCCATAAAGGCAACTGCGGAGGCCTCAATAGGCCCGACTATGGGTGAACTGGGGATGGGGACTGGACATTGTGCCCTTCCCCCACAGTGGGAACCATTGTGGGGGGATGTTTTTATGTTTATTGTTAAATGACTTTAATGTTGTGTCTAATCCGTATCTGCAAGGCAAGACAAATTCCACTACACCATTTGGTGTACGTGACAAATAAATGTCCTTTGTCCTTGTCCTTGTCCTTTGACTAAAGAAATTCATAGGTAGACAAAAAATGCTGGAGCAACTCAGCGGGCGAGGCAGCATCTATGGAGAGAAGGAATGGGCAACGTTTCGGGTCGAGACCCTTCTTCAGACTGATGTTGGAAGGAGGGTGGGTGGGAAAAAGAAAGGAAGAGGTGGAGACAGTCGGCTTTGTGGGAGAACTGGGAAGGGGGAGAAGAAGTTCAGCCTCACTTTCTTCCTAAAGGTATGTCTTTTTATTCTTGTCCCACAAGTGTAAACATCTTCTCCACGTCCACTCTATCCAGACTTGGACCATGTTCCCTTCCCCCACTGTCTCCAACCCTCCCCCAGGCCCCGCACACTCAGACCTTTGTCCCTAGCTGTTAGTTTTGACCAAATGTTAATTGACCTCTGCTCTGGAAGGGTGGCACGGTGGCGCAGCAGCAGAGCTACTGTCTCACAGCGCCAGAGACCCAGGTTAGACTCTGACCACGAGTGCTTATGCTGTACCTGCCTTCTCTCCATTCCCCCTGATCCCTTTAGCCACAAGGGCCACATCTAACTCCCTCTTAAATATATCCAATGGACTGGCCTCAACTACCTTCTGTGGCAGAGAATTCCACAGATTCACCACTCTCTGTGTGACATTTTTTCTTCTCATCTTGGTCCTAAAAAACTTGCCCCTTATCGTTAAACTGTGACCTCTTGTTCTGGACTTCCCAACATCGGGAACAATCTTCCTGCATCTAGCCTGTCCAACCGCTTAAGAATTTTGTAAATTTCTATAAGATCCCCCCTCAATCTTCTAAATTCTAGCCGAGTCTATCCAGTCTTTCTTCATATGAAAGTCCTGCCGTTCCAGGAATCATTCTGGTGAACCTTCTCTGTACTCCCTCGAGCCATTTACAGTGTATACATACATGGTAACTTCTGGAATTTAAACTAATCTTCTGGAATTTTTTGAGGATGTGACAAGTAAAATGGATGAAGGGGTGCCAGTGGATGTAGTGTATCTAGACTTTCAGAAAGCCTTTGATAAGGTCCCGCACGGGAGACTAGTGACTAACATTAGAGCACATGGTATTGGGGTAGGGTGTTGGCATGGATAGAAAATTG
The DNA here is from genome assembly GCF_028641065.1 of Leucoraja erinaceus. Taxonomy (NCBI): domain Eukaryota; kingdom Metazoa; phylum Chordata; class Chondrichthyes; order Rajiformes; family Rajidae; genus Leucoraja; species Leucoraja erinaceus. The sequence continues at coordinate 4,096,287 of NC_073407.1, read as the reverse complement.
GTTGGCAGGCTGGAATCAAAGAGTAGGAGTGAACGGGTCCTTTTCAGAATGGCAGGCAGTGGCGAGTGGAGTGTCGCAAGGCTTCATTCTGGTCGCTGCTAATTTTTCAACATGTATTAAAAATTTGCGGAGACCATAATGAGTCCGCGACTAGTTCCCAGAATGCGGAATGACGACCATGAAGCTGACTCCCCAGCAGTGACCTGCGAACAGGTGGCAGCCATGTGGCGGGTGCCTGGACAGGTTGCAGTCAGTGGGCAAAGCGTGGCAGATGTGGGATAATATAGATTAATGTTAGTTTGGAGAATATTAGGTCATAAGTGACAGGGGCAGAATTAGGCCATTCTCAAAGGGGGTTAGGTTAGCCATTCAATCTTGGGTGCATCGAGACCTCTGCCTCCTAACATCATTTTTCACTGAAAGTTGGCCCCAGGTACAGCAGGCTGTGAAGAAAGCTAATGGAATGTTGGCCTTCATAACAAGAGGATTTCAGTATTGGAGTAAAGAGTTCACCATACAGTTTAGGCCATTCTACACACATCTGGGGCATTGTTACAGAAGCCAATTATCCTGCACACCTGCACGTCCCTGGAATGTGGGAGGAAACCGGAGCAAATAGGACTCTCGGAGAAAACCCACGCGGTCCCATAGGGACATATAATGGTTGTCAGGATCCAACCTAGGTCTCTGGTGCTGTGAGGCAGTGTTCTACCGAGTGCGCCACCGTGCCACACCATCAGTCTTAGAAAACCTGTGGATAATCATGTAATCTGTAATTAAGACCTCGTTTGTTACCATTAAGAGAGTTCTGAGTCTCTCTCGATTCTCTGTAATCAAGACTGAGTTTTACTGTTAATGGTTTTGGCGTAAACCTGAGAGCTCGAGAAAAAAAGCTGTGCCTGAGTCGAGGCTCTGGAGATCGGCTGCACGGGGTCTCCTGGCGAGCACCAGATTTAATAAATCGCCCGTTACGTCGAACACCGTGGCCTTTCCATTTGCTCCCACAACTACAATGCTGGAATACTGAACGAACAGACTCTTGTCTGTGGAACTGATGCGCTACAATGCTGAGAACTATATTCTGCACTCCGTATCTTCCCCTTTTTGCTCTGCCTATTGTACTTGAGTTTGGCTTAACTGCATTTATGTAGAATATTATCTGATCTAATTGGATACCATGCAAAACAAAGTTTTTCACTGTACCTCGGCGCAAGGGACAATAACGAACCTTGCAGATTCTGGCAGACGTGCAGAATTTGAGAATATCATACATCATATTCATTCATTTTGAAGGCATTTAAACCTGTGGGGATTTTGAATTTGGTAATTTAATCGCCATTGCAAAGAATGAGTTCCTAATAATTTCGAATGTTATTTGACATCTGAAAGTGAAGCCACAAATATTATGATATCTTCCCTGTGTGACAAACACAACGATATTTGTTACACGCACAACGGCAGCACAACGGAGCATCATGTGAATCCATGGGTCCTGTTTATTCAGAATGTGAAGTCCATAACTATGAAGTCAACAAAAATAGTATGGAACAAGTTGCCAGAGGGGGTCGGTCGTTGAGGCAGGGACTATAGCACCATTTAAGAAACAATTAGTTGCATGGATAGGATAGGTTTGGAGGCAAACGCGGGCAGGTGGGACTAGTGTAGATGGGACATGTTGGTCGCTGTGGGCAAGTTGGGCTGAAGGGCCTGTTTCCACACTGCACAACTCTGTTATTTTAACATGTTTATTGTAACAAATCTCACACCAGTTTGCGGGAGATTTAGTGTCGGGCCAACGGGGGGGACAGGCCACGTGGGGCCCTCAGAAATTACAGCTCCGGGAATTCCAGGCTCGTGACCAGGGGAACAGATACAATCTGGGCTGTAAGCTAAAGGATTAGCGGTCTCCCCACGATGGAGAAGTCCCGCGGTGAGAGGATGTCCCGTCAGCTCGGGAGATTGATGAGGGGTTTAAGCTTGAACCTCTGATTCACTGCGATGGCCGCAGCAGCGAGCACATACAGGGGGTGCTGGCTCCGGTTTAAAGTCCACGTCCCCACTGTACGAGTTCATTCAAAGAGTTCTCCCGAGTTTGCCCTGATTCGAACTCAGAGATTTACGGTTAATAGCCCGCTCGTCGGTACCCGGGGCTCTCGTGGGTCTCATTTACAACATGTTTAAAAATCTTCATGAGTCTTCCCGAGCTTATCGCATTTACAGAGTACCTGCTATTTAAAAAACACAAACAACTACATTTAACAAGACAAAAAATAAAAAAAGACAGACAGGCTGTAGGAGCCGCTGCAACAGTGAGTCACGCCGCTGCCGGGCATGAAACTGTTGACAGTTCAAGAAATGAAAAACGTTGATGAAACCCGAGTGATGGACAAGATAATGCTTCACAGAAGAAAGTTAAATCTGCATTGAACTAAAACCCACTTGTAGAAACTAAACTAAAGGAAGATGTTTCCAAAAGTTACGAGCTTGATTCTATTACTCCAGAAGTGAAGGGCAGGTGGGGGAGTCTAAGGCAATTACCCCCCTTCATTTGATCAACACAGGGGACAAGGGGTTGGCTTAATCATACTTAGATCTGTCAAGAAATAAAAGGCAAACAATATTAAATCTCAAGTGTTTTTGTTTTGAGATACAGTGTGGCCCACCGAGTCCATGCCGACCTGTATTCACCTCGACACCCACACACCTACACACTGGGGATTTTTACCAAAGCCAATTAACCTACAAACCTGCACGTCTTTGGAGTGTGGGAGGAAACAGGAGCACCCGTAGAACACCCACGCGGGTCACGGGGAGAACGTACAAACTCTGTACAGACAGCACCGGGTCTCCGGCGCTGTGAGGCAGCAACTCTACTGCTGCACCATCGTACCTTGTTCGGGAAAAATACTTAAAAAGCAGCAGAATATTTTTGACGTTTACCAAATGATAGTTGTCTATAGTCAAAGTGTGTGTAGTTTGTTCCTGGCACGAAAATACTTCTGCTTTATCAGTTTCACACTTAACACTATAAACCTAACAGACTCCACTGTTGAAATGCAATTCAATATTTGACAAATCTGAACATCGTAACAGACAGATATAAAGCACACAGAGGGATTACTGGAGTGAATTTTCCCTTTGTTGGCCATGAGGAATCAGTGGCAGTGGCAGAGGGTTGTTCTGATGTTCTAAGCCATGCCAATCCAGATATGATTGAATGACGGAGAGGACTTGATGTGCCAAATGGAGAAGGAACATCTCATTGGGTTTTAAAGTTTGCAGAGGACTAACATACAACTTCCTTAGCATCAAGTGAATTGATCAGCATGGTGGCGCAGCTATAGACTAAGAGTTGCTGCCTTACAGTGCCAGAGACCCGGGTTCGATCCTGACTACGCGTGCTTGTAGTTTGTACATTCTCCCTGTGACCCATGTGGATTTCCTTCGGGTGCTCTGATTGGTAAAAGGAACCCTAAGAAGGAAAACTAATCATTCACTCCTCCTGCCACCATTAACCTTGGCAAGTAGGATAGGAGGCACAGGTCAGTGGGGCCGAATGGCCCGATTTGCACAAACTAAATGGAGCAGATACAAAAAACCCACAAAGGCCAAACGTCAGAGTGTTCTTACGATTACGTGAAGAACCCGCTCAGTGCGCAGGTGCGGCATACTTCCAAGCAGCGGTGTGGAATCACAGATAGACACAGTTATTTGAAGTAAACATAGTAAAGATTAAGGAGACATCAGTTTACTAGTTTGATCTATATAATGAGGGTGGGAGCGGAGGGCACGTAATCCCTCATCGTAACTCCTCATAAAATACAGATCAAACTTCGAACTGGTAAGTTCTCGTTTAATCTTACTATTTTACTTCGGAGTCACGTGAGTGATTCCGTGAAGACTTCAAAGGTCTGTGATTTCAAACCGTGTAACAGTTTTATTTCACTCACTGCCGAAGTTCTTGAGGGAGGAAGTGTTATCGTAATCAACCAATGGATCTGTTTTTTCAAGAAACAGAAAGGTATTTATTAACAATAACAAAAATAAATAGCTCCCCTGAGCTTAAATTAAATATTTGCAGTTTGTAATATTCTGTCTGCAAATAAGTCAGGCTTTATCAACGGTTTATTATAAAAACATTCTGAACGTCGTTTCCCTCGACCATCCTGCCGTATTGAGAATGTGGTCAACCGGGACGTCCATTCGTTCAGCCACTGATGTCGATGCTGCCCTAGTGGAATGGGATTTAAATGTATTAGTGTCTATTCCGGCAGCTTTCAGTACCTGTTTGAGCCACCGTGAAGTGGTTTGGCTCGTTACCCCGCCATGAGGTTTCTTGTGGCTGACCCATAGGGCTTTTTCTCTCCCTCTGAGATTGTGGGTTGTGTCTATATATTGTTGTAGATGGGTCACCACACACAACCTTGGCTCTGGTGGGTAGGCCCGGAATACCACCAGTGAATTGGGCGTTCCTGGCCTGCTTTGTTTCACCAGACCTAGAATGATAAACGTAATCTGGTCTGGGGCGACCTCCATGTTGTCCAGTCTTAATTTGTGCAGCAACTGGATCCTCTGAGCGGCTGCGAGTGCCATTAACATGAGCGTCTTTAATGTAGATATCTCGAGGCTGAGGGATCTAGCTCGTGGCCATTCCCTGAGGTATGTCAATACCACACTGATATCCCAAATATGGGTATACCTGGGTTTAGGGGCTTAATATTAAAATTGCCCTTCATGAGTTTTACCACCAGAGGATGGGATCCCATGGCCTGCTGTCCTGCTGGTTTTAGGTAAGCAGACAGGCCGCTTTGTGCTGTATTGATGGCACTGTAACTGATCCCTTCGTCATGGTGTAGATGGGCCAGGAACTCCAGCACGTCGGTGGTTGTGGCAGTTGCATATGTTGTCCCTGTTTCCTGGCAGTACTTCTCCCATTTTTGATACAGGTTAAATACTGCCTCCTGGTGGATGTTCGCAGGGATGCCGACATGGTGGTGATAGTTCATTCGGATAATCCCAGTCCCCTGGTAAGGTCTATTCAAAACCTACAACCCAGGAGTTTGATGTTTTCATGGCATGGGTGGCTTATGCCTGATACTGGGTGAGTCAACAACCGTGGTCCACTAGGGAAATCCATAGGTGACTCGACCACCATGTCGTGATGAACTGGGAACCATGGCTGTGTAGGCCAGTCGGGCACCATCAATATCCCAGAAGCAGAGTCCATCTGTATTGCGAAGTACCCGACTGATGAGGCAGAAGGGAGGGAAAGCAAAAACCCAGAAATTCCCCCCCAATCCAGCGTGTAGGCATCTACCGCTGCTGCCTCTGGTCTGGTTCCCAAGTCACATACATAGGTAACTGGTGATTCCGTCTTGTTGCAAACAAATCGATATCTGGCGTTCCATATTGCTTAATAACTTTAGCAAATATTTTGGGTTTAACATCCATTCGATGTTATCATTAAATTCGATATAAATTTTTCCGTGACCTGGTGTCTGCCACTGTATTTAGCTTACCTAGTAGATAGGCAGCCGATAGTAAAATATGTCTTTCGACACACCATTGCCAGATCTGATTGACCAATTTGTCGCACGATAATGATTTTATGCTCCCCATATGGTTAATATAAGCCACCACCGTAGTATTATCAATCCGTAACCGCACATGCAAGTGCTGCATTTTAGATGCATATGCTTTTAAAATCATAATACTCAACATTTCTAAATTGATGCCCAGTGTGTGTGGTAATGATGACTCTGGTTAGTCCATCTGGCACCTGTGCTGGATATGGAGTTAGTTGCACCCCCCCAGGCTTGAGCACTGGCATCTGATTAATAACTAAAGTAGGGTTAGTGGTGATGATAGGGCTGAAACTGTGCCACACATTCTCTGCCCACCCCCCCCCCCCCCCCCCCCCACTGTAGCTCTGATATAGCTCCAGTGGGTAATTTCATGATTCGATCATAGTGACCCGAATATCGTTTTAGTGCATGTACCTTTGTTCTTTGTAGATTTTGATAGTGCAAAGGTCCGATTTGTCCATGGTAGTACATGGCTTCAACCTAGATTTATCTGGAGTAGGACGAACCCCAGTGTTTCAAGGAGCTGTTTTGTAGCTAATACTGCTGCCACAGCCAATTCCTTTGTTTCCCTACTATGAGAATATCATCCAGATATGCTATGACAATATGCTTTTGTTTCCTTAGTATTCCCATGGCTACTTTTAATATTTTGGTGAATTGTCTAGGGGCTGGAGTTAGACCATTGGGCAATCTCTATACTACCACAGCTGCCCCAACCAGCTAAATTTTAGGTATCTGCAATGATCCTTGTGTATGGGTATTAGATAGTAAGCATCTTTAATATCAATGCTTGCTATAAATTATCCTTTGGAGATCAGTTGTCTGACAGTAACAAACGTCTCCATCTTGAAATGTATATACTCAACAAACTTATTTAGTGATGTTAAGTCAATGCGACATGCGACTTCCACCATCTTTTTTGGGCCAATGTTGAACTGGCGATAATATCTCTGATATAACTGAATTTTGTATCCACTAATGTTGTTGAGTATATACTAGTTACTCGTGACTAATTACCCCATACTTCTTTAAACAAGTGTATTCGCCCCCTGTTAGTAGAGCACCCTTGTTCTCTATATGCTGGCAGAAACCAGACCCACCTACCTCCATGGTTATGGGTATTCTTCTGTTTCCTCCTGGTCCAACGAGTCTTACACGTCGTATGACGTGGGGGGGGTGGCGCGTTTTCCCTGGGGCCTGCTCTGGGCCCTGGCCTGAAAGGCTTACAGGATTGGCATGCAGGCCCCGAGCTTTCACCAGTACCATAAGGTATACCCAGCTGGTGGATGCATTAGAGGTACTGCTGACTGGTTTACGTGTGGTGCTCATTCCAGACACTGCCGCCTTACCCCGATATTTTTGACACGTCGTCCAGTTTTTTGAAAAACTTTGTTTGAAGAAGGGTTTTTTCGGCCCGAAACGTTGCCTATATCCTTCGCTCCATAGATGCTGCTGCACCCGCTGAGTTTCTCCAGTTTTTTTGTGTACCTTTTTAAAAACTTGGCTTGATCACGGATCCTTCTGTCTGGCTAAGTTGTTGTGTCGGCGTTCTCACAGTCTTGTGAATTTTGGTTGAAGGCAGGTTTTTTAACTTCCTGAGAAGTTGCGGGGCACTGCGAACAGTAGGGTCAGGTGTTTTGCCATACTACCCTGACCTCTGGAAGAGCATGTGAATGATAGCCGACATCAGGCATATCAAATTCATTTTTAAATATTGGGTTTTTTGAGAGCGATGCTCAATGTATCCCCCAATAATGGTGGGCACTTTGAGTAATGTAATTTAGGGGAGGCATGATGTATCCAACACCTCATGACTACCTGTCTTGGAGAGGTTCTTTTAAAAGAACAGGTAGTAAGCTGGTCTGTCAGTCGAGACTGAAATTTATCTCGCTAGTGGTGAAGCCACATAGCGGCCACACCCAGCAGCTGTTCCTGATCCTGTACCTCAAGCATACTCCCGATGTTGTTCAGCCAGTGACCCCTCTTCTTTGACCAGCCCAGCTCTGGTCCCATCAATCCCTCGACAAGGGAGATGGCCAGTGCAATAGCAAAATAGTTTTTAGCTCCATGACTCAGATTCAGATTCAATTTTAATTGTCATTGTCAGTGTACAGTACAGAGACAACAAAATGCATGACCTCCTCTGGCTTGGGGAAACAGACATACTTGTTTTTTGTATGAAGTGCTGATCCCATCTTCTGTGTCTGTCTCCAGCCTGAGGTTTGGTCTTACCTTGTTGTTAGAGGCTGTCTGCCGTTTTTGGGCGGCATATCAGCGGTTCTCGGGCGGCGAGTCTCCTTGTCGGGAGTCTGCAGGGGTGCCAGCCGGTTTTTAAATTTCCCTCCGGACCGCTGCTGTTAGTCAAACAGCTGTTTAGCGGACCGGGCATCAGCGCAGCACCCGTGTATGTGGACCGCAGCGTGTGCGGTCCCGTTGCCGCCTCTCCCCCCTCCACTGTCGGCTCCTTCGCTGGAGTCGAACGGGGGCCGCTTCCCTCTGCTGCTTTGCTCCCCCTGGAGCAAAAAACACAAGGAAAAGACCGATTAAGGTAAGTACTTACCTAACGTTCCTTTCTTTCAGGCTAGTTGCGGGAGCGCCCGGGAGAGAACGTACAAACTTTGCAGACAGCTCCCATAGTCAGGATCGAACCTGGGTCTCTGGCGCTGTAAGGCAGCAACTCTACCGCTGCGCCACCGTGCCGCACTGAATGTTCAAGGATTTCATCCCTGCACTGAATGTAATTAAATTCTGACGGTAACATTTTACTGATGGGCTTATGAGTTTGGTGCAATGCCGTTGCCAAGACAAGGGTAGGCGGCTCCTTGTTGACTCAGCGATTCCACCAGGCTTCGTGTCAGCTTACATTGATGTGCTAATGTCAGACATTTCCTTACCCACACATTCCGCACCGGTTTCTCCACGATTTCTCAATATTGATATTTGCTTTGAAACTCAACGTTTCTTTCGAAAGTAATCATGGGCCGTCGGAGGGCTTTGTTTGGGACCGAGTTTCTCCGACAAATCATAGATTAATCACAAAGGAGGGAACCCATTGGACAATTATCTCCATCACAACAATCAAACTATTGGCCTCTACCCACTTCCCAGCTCCACGTCTGACGTGCTGGCAGAGATACAACATTAATGTGCTGTTGTACCCATCATATATTTCACATCAGGGTGGCACAGTGGCGCAGCGGTAGAGTTGCTGCCTTACAGCGCCAGAGAAACGGTTTCGATCCTGACCACGGGTGCTGCCTGTGCAGAGTTTGTACGCACTCCTGTGACCCGCGTGGGTTTTCTCCAGGTGCTCCAGTTTCTTCCCACACTACAAAGGTTAATTGGCTTCTGTAAATTGTCCCTAGTGTGTAGGATAGGTACTAGTGTACGGGTGCGTGATCGCTGGTCGGAAGGTTGAGCAGTAAATTGATAGCGCTGAGCCACGACCTATAGCGTATGGAGGCTGATGATTGATCATTTCACCGCCCCGCCGTGAGGCTGTCTCGACGTCCCGCTGAATTAAAAAGCAAATGTCCTAAAGAAGCCAGGATTGCCGTGGTGGGTGGGCAAAGGTCCTATACCGGGCAAGATAGATCACTCGACGAAAAAGATGTAGTACGGTCAAGGGCAGATTCATGGGTAATTGTGGGCCCCATTTCTATAACCGGCTTCCGTTTCCGCACCAAAGATCCCGTAGCGGAGCAAAGATACTACTGCGGAGCTGGAAGCCGGTTACGGAAACATCCTCGTAAAAATAAAAGTTCTTTGGTAAAAATCTTCTCATTTTCAGAGTTATAATTTATTGACACAAACTGTTCCCCCTCATCGCTGATTACACTGCGGGTCGGGTCGGTTCGGGTTACGTAAATGGATGAAAAAAATGCCCACGTTCCGCTCCGTTGCATACTACACGTCAGCCCATTGCATTTAGCTGGAGTGGCCTATCTTGCTCCGCTATAGGATCTTTGGTGGTGAGTGCTGGGCTGGGCTGGGCTCAGAGCCTCTGCTCCACGAGACCTGAAGCCACAAAGGTGATGAAATATGGCACCGGGTCAGATTCCAGACAATATCAAGACAAATTAGCAGTCCGCAGTGATAGAAATACTCCGGAGTCCAGCAACCGAGACTCACAAATCAATTAATTTGACGGGATGAAGTGTGCATTAAAGCATTGTCGGCATTAATCTTTCAACAGCTCCACTCTGTAGTAGCTCAAACAGCACAACCACACAATGTAACACCTTGGAGACAAACGTCCTTACATTACTAATGAATAACACTTCCACAAAGCCTGAATGGTAGGTCTCAAGGGAGTGGTTGAACATGCTCGGACTCTATTCCTTGGAGGCAGACAAAAGTGCTGGAGAAACTCAGCGGGCGCAGCAGCATCTATGGAGCGAAGGAAATAGGCAACGTTTCTGCCCGAAACGTTGCCTATTTCCTTCGCTCCATAGATGCTGCTGCACCCGCTGAGTTTCTCTAGCACTTTTGTCTACCTTTGATTTTCCAGCATCTGCAGTTCCTTCTTAAACTCTATTCCTTGGAGCGCAGGAGGATGAGGGGTGATCTTATAAAGGTGTATAAAATCATGAGAGGAATAGATCAGGTAGACGCACAGTCTTTTGCCCAGAATGGGTGAATCGAGAGGCAGAGGGCACAGGTTTAAGGTGAAGGGGGAGAGATTTAATAGGAGCCTGAGGGGGTGACTTTTTTTACACAAGGAGCGGTGGGTGTATGGAATGAGCTGCCATAGGAGGTAGTTGAAGCAGGGAATATTGCGACGTTTCGGAACCATTTAGGCAGGTACATGGATAGGACAGGTTTAGAGGTATACGGGCCAGGTGGGACGAGTGTAGATGGGACATGTTGGTCGGCGTGGGCAATTTAGGCCGAAGTTTCCACGCCTGATGACTCGGTGGCAATATCTCCAGTTCTTTTACGGATAAAGCATTCCAGAAAATATAGTTTGTCACTTGTGCCTCTGTCACCTCCACTGCCACTGGAGCACAGCACTGAGGGGAACTTAGAGTCAGGGGGTACAGTGCAAGCAGCTTTCAGCCTGGCCCCGGACTCCCTCCCATCTCCCCATCACCGTTGCCCCATTCCAAGGTCACTGGAAGCGCAGAGAAGATTTACGAGGATCTGAAGGTCTCAACCAGAAACGTCACCTATTCCTTCTCTCCAGAGATGCTGCCTGACTCGCTGAGTTGCTCCAGCATTTCGTGTTGAACTAGGATTTACGAGGATGTTGGCTAGCACAGACGAGTTGGGCCGAAGGGCCTGCTGTGCCCCCGTGCTGCATGAATCTGCGACCCAGTCATGCCGAGGCAAATCCGCGGGCTTTGCTGAGGCGCTGGCTCCTCTGAGGCATCATCCACGTAAACATTTGCAAAGGGGGAAGCGGTGTGGATATCTCACTCACCTCCTTCCTGCACAAGCCTGTGGTCACCAGGCTGGTGGGGGCATCCCCTCTGACGATCGTTTTCAGCTTCAGGGCCTTAAAGAAAAGAATGTCCAAGGTGTAAATGCAGCAGAATACGATCCAGGTCTCAAAGTGTTGCCCCTGCTGCAGCGCATATTGTTACCTTCAGCCAGTTTGGTTCAGTGTCGTTTAGTTTAGTTAAGTGTAGTTTAGTAGTTTAGTTAAGTGTAGTCTAGTTTAGTTTAGTTTAGTTAAGTGTAGTTTAGTTTAGTTTAGTTTAGTTAAGTGTAGTTTAGTTTAGTGTAGTTTAGTTTAGTTTAGTTTAGTTTAGTTTAGTTTAGTTAAGTGTAGGTTAGTTAAGTGTAGTTTAGTTTAGTCTAGTTTAGCTAAGTGTAGTTTAGTTTAGTTAAGTGTAGTTTAGCTTAGTTTAGTTAAGTGTAGTTTAGTTTAGTTAAGTGTAGTTTATTTAGTTTAGTTTAGTGTAGTTTAGTTTAGTGTCGTTTATTTTAGTTTAGTTTAGCGTAGTTTACTGTAGATTAGTTTAGTTTAGTTTAGTGTAGTTTAGTTAAGGGTAGTTTAGTTTAGTTAAGTGTAGTTTAGTTTAGTTAAGTGTAGTTTAGTTAAGTGCAGTTTAGTTTAGTTTAGTTTAGTTTAGTTACGTGTAGTTTAGTTAAGTGTAGTTTAGTTTATTTTAGTTAAGTAGGGGTTAGTTAAGGTTAGGGTTTAGGTTAGTTTAGGGTTAGGGTTAGGTTAGGTTAGGGTTAGGGTTAGGGGTTAGGGTTAGGTAGTTAGGGTTAGTTTAGGGTTAGGGTTAGGGTTAGGGTTAGTTTAGGTTAGGGTTAGGGTTAGGGTTAGGGTTAGGGTTAGTAGTTAGGGTTTAGTTTAGGGGTAGGTTTAGTTTAGTTAAGTGTAGTTTAGTTAAGTTTAGTTTAGTTAAGTAGTTTAGTTTAGTTTAGTTTAGTTTAGTTAGTGTAGTTTAGTTTAGTTAAGTGTAGTTTAGTTAAGTGTAGTTTAGTTTAGTTAAGTGTAGTTTAGTTAAGTTTAGTTTAGTTAAGTAGTAGTTTAGTTAAGTTTAGTTTAGTAGTTTAGTTTAGTTTAGTTTAGTTAAGTGTAGTTTAGTTTAGTTTAGTTTAGTTTAGTTAAGTGTAGTTTAGTTTAGTTTAGTTTAGTAGTTAAGTAGTTTTAAGTGTAGTTTAGTTTAGTTAAGTGTAGTTTAGTTAAGTGTAGTTTAGTTTAGTTAAGTGTAGTTTAGTTTAGTTAAGTTTAGTTTAGTTTAGTTAAGTGTAGTTTAGTTTAGTTAAGTGTAGTTTAGTTAAGTGAAGTTTAGTTTAGTTAAGTGCAGTTTAGTTAAGTGTAGTTTAGTTTAGTTAAGTGTAGTTTAGTTTAGAGATACAGGGTTGGCAAAATTGATGCTTGATTAGCAGCAGAGACACCAGTGGACTGAAGGGCCAGTCCCTGTGTTGTATTACAGGGCTTTAATGTGGGTGCAGGCCCTTTGGCCCACCTTGTCCGTACCGATCAGCGATCGCCCTGAACAACAACACAAGGGACAATTTACAATATTACCAAAGCCAATTAACCAACAAACCTACACGTTTTGATGTGGAAGAAAACGGAAGCTCCCGGAGAAACCCACACGGTCACGGAGAGAACGTACAAACTCTGAACAGACAATGCCCGTGGTCAGGAACGGGTATCGCTGGTCGGCACAGACTCGGTGGGCCTAAGGGCCTGTTTCCGCGCTGTATCTCCAAACTAGGCTAAACTAAACTAAACTACTGCTGCACGACCATGCCACCCATGAACCCAGTTACCTGCCTCCAACCACAGTTCGCTGATCACCAACACATGAACCATGGGCTGCACGGTGGCGCAGCGGTGGAGTTGCTGCCTTACAGCGGCAGAGACCCGGGTTCGTTCCTGACTATGGGTGCTGTCTGTGTGGAGTTTGCACGTTCTCCTTGTGATCACCATTGGTTTCCTCCGGGTGCTCCGGTTTCCTCCCACATCCCAAAGACATGCGGATTTGTAGGTTAATTGGCCCTCTGTAAATTGCCCCTTGTGTGTAGGGAGTGGATGAGAAAGTGGGATAGCATAGAACTAGTGTGAACAGGTGATTGATGGTCGGTGTGGACTGGATGGGCCGAAGGGCCTGTTTCCATGCTGTCCCCCACTGGTTTCCGGTGAGCAGGCGCAACCCTGCGCAAACCTCCCTCGCACAGCAGCCAATCGCCCCACTCTCACTGGGTTTAGTTAGTTTAGAGATACAGCGCAGAAACAGGCCATTCGTCCCCGCACATTAACACTATCCTACACACACTAGGGTCAGTTTTTACATTTTTATACCATGCCAATTAACCTACAAACCTGCATAGGCCCTGTCTGACTTAGGCGGTTTTTCAGCGGACTGCTGGCGACTGTCAGAGTGGAACACACACACACACACACACACACACACACACACACACACACACACACACACACACACACACACACACACACACACACACACACACACACACACACACACACACACACACACACACACACACACACACACACACACACACACACACACACACACACACACACACACACACACACACACACACACACATCGCAAAGGCGGGGGCCAGGGCAAACGGGGGGTGAGCACTGTCTGAAATTCACACAGTGCAAAGCCAAGGTGATACAAACACACACTGCGATGAACGGCAAGGTTAAGACGGCTAGCACAGTGTACAGTAAGTCCTTTAAAAGAGGGGGGAGGGGGGGGAGAGAGGGGCAGGAGGGTGGAGAAGGAGTGGAGACACTTTTAAAAGGCCAGACAACTTTTAATAAGCCAGAGATACACAGCTGTGAAGTTTGGCGGGCATTTAACATTACCGGTGGGTTTTCCTTGTTTCTGAAAACTCGTGCTTACATTTTTTTCCCCCAATGAGCCAATGAAAATGCTTGATCAGCAAAGGCGATTAACTAAAACTACCTACTACTAGATCAACTACCTGTAACTACATGGCGACCCCACTACAACTGCACCTACCACTACAGCATTATCGATTTTCTCCATGGCGACCAATTTTTGGTCGCAGAAAATGTTTCAACATGTTGAAAAGTTTGCGGCGACCATACTGAGTCTAGAAGCGGAACTCCTCGCGACCATGAAGGAGACTCACGAGAGACCACCAGCGCACATGTGGCGACCATGTGGTGAGCGCAGAGTCTCCTGCACGCCTAAAAAGTCGCCTAAGTGGGACAGGCCCTTAAGTCTTTAGAGTCTGTGAGGAAAACCGAAGGTCATGAAGAAAGCCCACGCAGGTCACGGGGAGAATGTGCAAACTGCTCCACTCGCCGTGCCACTGCACTGCCAGCTCCACAGGAGCCCAACAGGGGTCAGTGAGGTCTGGGCTGGTGCCAGCCCCTCAGGCAGTGAGGCTGAGCCCAAGCCAGCCCCACCACAAACTGATGGAGAACACTTTCAGCAGCCTCATTTCAAGTAAAGATCATTTCTTAATTCTTCAGCTGGACGAACCCCACACAGCCACAGGGAGAACATGCAAACTCCGTGCAGACAGCACCTGGATTGAACCCGGGTCTCTGGTGCTGTGAGGCAGCAGCTCTACCTGCTGAACCACTAACTCAAAGTTAGGTAAATAATTCAAATACATTCACACAGATAGAGAATGTATTATAGATTAATAGATTCTAAATTATTGTAATACATTACATTATTATTATATTATTTATAATATTATATTATTAACACCAGCAGCACGGTGGCGCAGCGGTGACCTGTGTTCGATCCCGTCTGCACGGAGTTTGCACGTTCTCCCCGCATATTGAACTGAACTGTTCTGTATTTATGTTTACATATTCTGTTGTGCTGCAGCAATCAAGAATGTCATTGTCCTATCTGGGACACATGACAATAAACTCTCTTGACTTGACCTGTGTGAATTTTACCGGGATCTCTGGTTTTACCCGACACTCCAAAGACGTACAGGTTTGTACGTTAATTGTCTCGGTAAAATTGTAAGTTGTCCCTAGTGTGTGTAGGATAGTGTTAGTGTGCGGGGATCACTAGTTGGCACGGTTTCAGTGGGCCAAAGGGTCTGTTTAAAGTTCTATCTCTAAACTAAACTAAACTATACTAACGTTAGACATAGTAGGCTTGGCTCCCACCTTTAATAGAAGTGAACTCAGTTAAAGCTCAAGTGGGAATTCAAATCACAAACAAAATCCAGTCTTTGTGCATTTCTGCCGTGGTAAATGGATCTTGGAAATGAGCACATTTATTTACAAAACGTTGATCACATATGATCAGTTCACCCATGGGCCTAAATCCAACTCCTCCAAGATTTAGTTTCATTTTGTTTAGTTTAGAGATATAGCGTCTACCATGTCCGCGCCGACCAGCGATTCCTGCACATTAACACTGTCCTACACACACTAGGGACAATTTCCACATACACCAAGACAATTAACCTACATACCTGTACGTCTTTGGAGTGTGGGAGGAAACCGACGATCTCGGAAAAGACGCGTGCGGTCATGGGGAGAACGTACAAACTCCGTACAGACAGCACCCGTAGTCAGGATCGAACCCGGGTCTTGTGGCGCTGCAAACGCAGTAGAGCAGCAAATTTACTGCTGCGTCACCATGCCACCTGGAGATGCATGGACCATTGGAGTCAGGTTGGGTGGTAGAACAGAGGGTGACGTCTGGTGTATCCTCTGGCCACTTTCCACACTATAACTCTACATCCATAACAACAGGGACTTGAAAGTGGCACCAACTCTGGCTACTCAGTATCTGTGTACTAATACTATACACTTGTACTGAATCTGAGATGTTTATCTAAGATGTATCTAAGTGCTTATGTATAGTGTTACTTGTATTGAACTGCATACACAATTGAATTTCACTGCACCTCGATACATGTGACAATGAAGGCACCATTGAACCACTGAACATTCCATCCTGACCAAACTTCCTCCATTTCAAGTATCCAGTGCCATCCATTTTGTAGATGCTGCCTTACAGCACCAGACCACCTGATTCCATCCTGCCTACGGGTGCTGTCTGTACGGAGTTTGTACTTTAGACTTTTGAGGTACAGCGTGGAATCAGACCCTTCGGCCCATCAAGCCCACTCTGACCAGTGATCACCCCGCACATTAACACTATCCCACACGATGGGGAAATTCATAATTTTACCAAAGCCAATTAACCTACTAACCTGAAAATAGACACATAAATGCTGGAGTAACTCAGCGGGACGGGCAGCATCCCTGGAGAAAAGTTTCTCGTGAAGTTTCGGGTCAAGCCCCTTCTTCAGACCCAAAACATCACCCATTTCCTTCTCGCCAGAGGTACTGCCTGTCCCGCTGAGTTACTCCAGCTTTTTGCGTCTATCTTCAGTATAAACCAGCGTCTGCAGTTCCTTCCTACACATAACCTACAAACCTGCACATCTTTGACGTGTGGGAGGAAACCGGAGCGCCTGGAGGAAACCCACGCAGTCACAGGGACTGTACGGAGTTTGTACGTGATCGCTGGTCGGCGCGGACTCAGTGGGCAAAGTGCCTGATTCTACCCTGTATCTCAAAAGTACAAAGTCTAAAGTAGTATTCCTCAGCTATCACCTACCTGTTCTTGCAAACCCTACTTTCTCTCTCACACTAATAAAGGGGGGAATCCAGCTCATTTGGCAAATCGGCTCTATGGCAAGAGAAGGCAATTAAACTTCATTCGATTCCTACTTGCAAGCTTTTATTAGATCCAAAATCATAGACATTTCTGGCACCCAACAAGTTTATTTGGCCCTGGTAGCCAATGCAAGGAAATAGCAGGTTCTTAGGCAAGTTCAAGTCACAATCATCGAAAGAAAGAAGGCATAAGTCTGAAGAAGGGTCTCAACCCGAAAAACGTCACCCATTCCTTCTCTCCAGAGATGCTGCCTCACCCGCTGAGTTACTCCAGCATTTTGTGTCAACCAAGGCATATGATATGATTGCCGTCATTGCAAGGGGCATTGAGAAACGAGTCAGGAAGTCATAATGCAGCTTGATGGGGCTTTGTTCGGGTTATGCTTGGAGTAATGCGTGCGGTTCTGGTGGCCCCATCACTGGAAGAACATGAAGCTTTGGAGAGTGTGTGGAGGAGGTTTACCAGAACGCTGCCTGGATTCGGGGGCATTGGCTGCAGGGAGAGGTTGCACAGACGTGGGCTGTTTTCTCCGTAACGCTGGAAGTTGCGGTGAGTCCTGATAGAAGTGTACAAATTGATGAAAGGCATAGATAGCAGAGACAGTCAGAACCTTTTGCTTAAGATGCAGATACCAGATAGGCATCGGTTCAAGGGTAATAGGCGCAAAGTCTAAAGGGGATGTGCAGTGTAAGGCTTTTATCCTGAGGCTGGTGAGTGCCTGGGACACAAGGCTGAAGATAGTGGTGGGGGCATACGATAGTGGCGTTGAAGGGGCTTTTGGATAGTCAGGGAATGGATGCACATAGATCATCTTCAGGCAGACAATAGTTGGGTTTGACATCATGTTTGGCACAGACATTATGGGCTGAAGGGCCTGTTCCTGTGCTGGACTGTTCGATGTTCTATCTTTGTAAACATTTCAATGGAAGCCATGTTTTGCTCAGTCCTCGCACAGCACAGAAACGTCAACCTAATCCTGTCCATACCAACCAAGATGCTCCATCTAAGCTGCTCCCATTTGCCTGCATTTGGCCTATATCTCTCTAAACCTTTCCCATCCATGCATCTGTCTGTGTCTTTTCAATGCTGTTATAGTACTTCATGCTTCAATGACCTCCTCTGGCAGCTCATTCAACATACCCACCTGTGTGAATAAGTTGCCCCTCAGGTTCACTGTAGGTTCATTGGCTTCTATAAATGTGTAAATTGTCCCTCGTGTGTAGGACAGTGCTGGGTGATTGCTGGTCAGAGTTTCTGCGCTGTATCTCTAAAGTCTAAAAGTCTAAAGTCCAAAGATTCAAACAGCGTCTGCAAGCAACATTCCGTTTTATATGGTTGATGTTCAGAGCATTTTAGATGCGTGCGGTGATTGACTCAATATTGGGCAGCCGCTGTTTGTTCTACAGTAACACTGACCTTTAGGGAAGGATAAGGGCGATGCACAGACTGGGCCTTGTCAGGTAGGCTCTCTGTACCTTGTTCACTGCTGCCATTTGGAGACTCATTAAAATCCCCGTCTCTCTAGCGCAAGTTGGGTGGCATTGCACTGTTGGAGTGTACACCTCACCCACAGTGCCAGCAGGCTTAGTTTAGTTTGGTTTAGAGATACAGCGTGGAAACAGGCCCTACGGCCCACCGAGTCTGCTCCGACCAGCCATCCCCGCACACTAACACTACCCTGCACACACAAGGGGCAATTTACATTTAGACCGAAGCCAATTAACCTACAAACCTGGACGTCTTTGGAGTGCGGGAGAAAACTGGAGGTCTCGGAGAAAACCCACGCAGTCACGGGGAGAACGTACAAACTCTGTACAGGCAGCACCCGTGGTCAGGATCGAACCCGGGTCACTGCCGCTGAAAGCGCTGTGAGGCAGCAACTCTACCGCTGCGCCACCGTGCCGCCCTGTGAGTTACATAGAAACATAGAAAAATAGGCGCCGGAGTGGGCTATTCGGCCCTTCAAGCCAGCACCGCCACTCAATACAATTATGGGTGATCATCTAAAATCAATACCCCGTCCCGGCTGTCTCACCATACCCCTAGATTCCTTTAGTCCTAAGAGCTAGATCTAACTCTCTCAAGTTAACCGATTAAAGAAAGGGCAGTTTGGCACGGTGGTTGCAGGTTCCCAAATGAAGCCTCTGCTGGTGAGAGAGAACTTACTTGTCCGACTCGAACAAATTCCGCCTGCCGAGCCTCCTCTTTCTTGCGCGCTGACTTGGGCGACTCTGGCAGCACGTCACTGAAGGAGCGCCTGTTCAGCATGTTCTAGACACACGATAAGAGAGAGAGGTTGAGAACCCGTCACCGTTCTGGCTCAGTCACTGAAACTCAATGAAGAGACACAATGAAGACCAACCTACAGGCTGTGGACATTGGCGGCTATCCTCTTGCAGGGCCTCTGCTTTAACTCTGCAGGCTGCAACCCCAAATATTTACCCCTACTTCAAGCGGAATTATTAATCACAGCTGATGCTCCCGGTATCACACAGTTCAGTTCAGTTTAGTTTATTGTGTACCGAGGTACAGTGAAAAGCTTTTGCTGCGTGCTACCCAGCCAGTGGAAAGATAATACATGATTACATCGAGCCATCCACAGTGCACTGATGAATAAGGGACTAATGTCTAGTGCATGGTAAAGCCAGTAAAGTCGACCAAAGAAAGTCTGAGGGTTGCCGATGAGGTACATAGTAGTTCAGGGCTGCTCTCTGGTTGTGGTAGGATGGTTCAGTTGCCTGATAACAGCTGGGAAGAAACTGTCCCTGAATCTGGAGGTGTGTGTTTTCACACTTCTGTACCTCTTGCCTGATGGGAGAGGGGAGAAGAGGGAGTGACCAGGTTGCGACTGGTCCTTGATTATGCTGCTGGCCTTGCCGAGGCAGCGTGAGGTGTAGATGGAGTCAATGGAAGGGAGGTTGGATTGCGTGATGGTCTGGGCTGCGTCCACAATTCACTGCAATTTCTCGTGGTCTTGGATGGAGCTGTTCCCAAACCGTGCTGTGATGCATCCCGATAAAATGGCTGCAGAGAACAGGGCAGCACAGCGCTGCTCCTGAGTGTGGAAGCACACGGAGGTGTCTTGGCGTTGGAGTCATCCCGTCTGCCTCTAGTGATGTTTGTGGAGATGAGTTTAACACCGTCAAATATAACATTATGGCAACTTCCAGTCAAAGCCCCTCTCCAGCAGCACACACTTCTCATAGCACTGACTGGTTAGTAACTTCTAGAGTTTATTTTTGTTGCGGCCTCTTGGCTAGGCAATAAACTGCATCTAAAAGAAGACAAGATGGCCTCTAGTGCGTGCATGCCATCTTGCCTTGTACTTGCATTGGAGGCAACGTTAGCATTTGGTGATGAATGTTCCAAATCCATGTCGTAAGTTAAATCCAGTGGGAAATGAGGACCACAATGAAGGAACATGTTCCCTTCCTCTGATCGCTTGTATTGTGTTGAATGTCTTTAATGTCTCAGCATTCGTGGGTAGAGTTATAGATCCAATCAGAGATTTTAGATTAGTTTGGTTCAGGGATACCTCATGGAAGCCGGCCCTTCAGCCCACCTAGTCCACGTTGACCGGTGATCACCTGTACACTAGCACTATCCTGCACAACAGCGACAGTTTACCAAAGCC
The DNA here is from genome assembly GCF_028641065.1 of Leucoraja erinaceus. Lineage (NCBI taxonomy): Eukaryota > Metazoa > Chordata > Chondrichthyes > Rajiformes > Rajidae > Leucoraja > Leucoraja erinaceus. The sequence continues at coordinate 4,075,936 of NC_073407.1, read as the reverse complement.
AATTTACCAAAGCCAATCCTGCACGTCTTTGGAGTGTGAGAGAAAACCAGAGCACCTGGAGTAAACCCACGCAGTCACGGTGAGAACGTACAAACTCCGTACAAACAGCACCCGTAGTCAGGATTATAACCAGGTCTGGTGCTGTAAAGGGCCTGTCCCACTTGCACAATATTTTTGGCGACTAGCTGGCACCCGTCATAGTCGCAGTAGGTGGTCGAAAATTTTCGACATGTTGAAAATCCAGCAGCGACCAGAAAAAGGTACAACTCTTTGGGCGACTACAAACAGGCGTCACCCCGCGACAAAAACTGTAGCCTCCTTTTGCTCTGATATTTTATTTAATTCACATGTTTAATCAATAATGTTTTATTATTAATGTTTAATGTTTTAATGTGCCATTCCTAACTGTTACTGTACGTCATGTTGTCACTTGTGCGCGGAGCACCAAGGCAAATTCCTTGTTTGTGAATGCTTGGCCAATAAACTTATTAATTCATTGATCTTGGCCGGCATGGGCAAGTTGGGCTGAAGGGCCTGCTTCCGTGCTGTGTGAGTCTATGATTTTGTAAAAGTTTTGGTTTTACCTCCTCTAGTTGGTAAAGGTAGATATTTGTTTGTGATTGACACAAAGTGCTGGAGGAACTCAGCGGGCAAGGCAGGATCTCTGGAGAACGTGGATAGCCCATGTTTCGGGTTGGGACCCTTCTTCAGACTCTTTGTAATGGATTGCTTCAATTATATTTGCATCTAGTCCCAATGATGAAATCTTATTAGATGTCCACTTGGAATTCTTCCACATCCCACAAGCTGAAAGATAACAAAATCAGGGCAGCACAGTGGCACAGCAGTGGAGCTGTTGCCACACGGTGCCAGAGACCCGGGTTCGATCCTGACCTCAGGTGTTGTCTTTGTGGAGCTTGTACTGTGACTGCCTGGGTTTTCTCCCACATGCCTGGGTTTCCTCCACATCCCCTAGTTTGTCAGATGCAAAACTGGGATAACATAGACCTAGCGTGAACAGGCAACTGTTGGTCAGCGCAGACTCGGTGGCTGGAAGGCCTGTTTCCATGCTGCATCTCCAAACCAAAATCTAATTGTTCGCATTATTGATTTTTTAATTTAGCACTAAGATTGCTCACTTCTGATAATGGATTGGTGCGTAAAAGCTGATCCTGTTCTTCATTCCTGCTGCCTAATTGCATTAGCTAACCTTGCGCAGCGGCAGAGTTGCTGCCTCACAGCGCCAGAGACCCGGATTCGACCCTGACTACGGGTGCTGTCTGTACGGAGTTTGCATGTTCTCCCCGTGACCGGGTGGGTTTTCTACGGGATCTCCAGTTTCCTCCCACACTCCAAAGACGTACAGGTTTGTACATTAATTGGCTTTGGTATTATTGTAAATTGTCCCCAGTGTGTAGGATAGTGTTAATGTTCGGGGATCGCTAGGCGGCGCGGACTTGGTGGGCCGAAGGGCCTGCTTCCGCACACTATCTCTAAACTAAAGTTAAACTAAATAAAGTGCTGGAGGAATTCAGGGGATCAGGCAGCATCTGCGGAAGGAGATGCACAGACGATGCATTGGATGGGGTGGATTTTTTGCTCAAGATTTCAGCATATCGTGCCTCCATTTTATTGCTACAAAACCTTGTTACTGGATGTGCTGCTATCTTTCTGCCAATTCAGTCAGATCAGATCCACAGGGCTACCCTCTATGTTTTTAAGTTATGTATCTGGAATTCAGATCTTAATTCTTAATTTGTGAGAGGCATAGATAGAGTAGACAGTCAGAACCTTTGTCCCAGGATGGAAAAATCAAATACTAGTGGGCTTAGCCTTAAGGTGAGAGGGGCAAAATTTAAAGGAGATGTGCGGGGCAAGTTGGTCACTTAGAGGGTGATTGGAACGCGTTGCCAAGTTCGGTGTTGGAGGCAGATACGACAGTGGCGTTTAAGAGACTTTTGGATAGGCACATGGGTATGCAGGGAATGGAGTGATATGTATAGTGTGCAGGCAGATAAGGGTCAGTCTTGGCATCATGATTCAGCAAGAACAATGTGGGCCGAAGGGCCTGTTCCCGTGCTGTACTTAGTTTAGTTTTGTGAAGAGATACAGCGTGGAAACAGGCCCTTCCGCTCACCGAGTCCGTGTTGACCAGCGATCCCCGCATATTAACACAGCCCTACACACACTAGGGACAAATTACATTTATACCAAGCCAATTTACCTACATACCCTGTAAGTCTTTGATGAGTCTTTGAGTGTGGGAGGAAACAGAAGATCTCAGAGAAAACCCACGCAGGTCACGGGGAGAACGTGCAAACTCCGTACAGACAGCGCCCGTAGCCGGGATGGAACCCGGGTCTCCGGCGCTGCATTCGCTGTGAGGCAGCAACTCTACCACTGCACCACCGTGACCGCCCTGCTGTTACACTGTTGACCATCCCTCACTGAAGAAGCTTGTGGTGAGCTGCCTTCCTGAACTGCTACCGCCCTTGTGATGGAACTATACTGGCTAGGGTGTCTTGGGAACAGGATGGTCCAGAACTGAAATCCAGTATTAGCAAGGAAACAGCCATATTTTTCCACTGACATATTTTCAAGTCATGAGAATGATGTGGAGAGGATGTTTCCACTAGTGGGAGAGTCTAGGACCAGAGGGCACAGCCTCAGAATAAAAGGATGTAACTATAGAAAGGAGATGAGGAGGAACTTCTTTAGTCAGTGGGTGGTGAATCTGTGGAATTCATTGCCACAGACGGCTGTGGAGGCCAAGTCAGTGGATATTTTTACGGTGGAGATTGACAGATTCTCGATTAGTACGGGTGTCAGGGGTTATGGAGAGAAGGCAGGAGAATGGGGTTGAGAGGGAGAGATAGATCAGCCATGATTGAATGGCGGAGTGGACTTCATGGTCAAATGGCCTAATTCTGGTCCGATCACTTATGAACATGAACTTATGAAATCAATTTGGTGAAGGGAAAGCTGCTGATGATGCATTTTGTGATATTCCTAGTTCCATGCTGCTAATGAGGATGTATATCCAACTGGGCCATATACACATTTAGTCCTTAACTCTGGCCACAAACACAAGCAAATGCTCCAATTTCACTCACACTCTGCCAGAATTTGCAAGGGTGGAACGGTGGCGCAGCGGTAGAGTTGCTGCCCCACAGCACTTGAAGGCCAGGAGATGCGGGTTTGATCCCGACTACGGGTGCTGTCTGTACAGAGTTTGGGTACGTTCTCCCCGTGACCGCGTGGGATTTCACCGAGATCTTCGGAATCCTCCCACACTCCAAAGACGTGCAGGATTGCAGGTTGATTGGCTTTGTATAAATGTAAATTGTCCCTAGTGTGTGTAGGGTAGTGTTAATGTGTGGAGATCGCTGTTCGGTGCGTATACAGCACGATGGGCTGAAGGGCCAGTTTCCACGCTGTATCTCCAAACTAAACTAAATTAAAAGTTCCCCACCCTCACATGTTTGAAGAAGGGTTTTGGCCCAAAACGTTGCCTATTTCCTTCGCTCCATAGATGCTGCCTCACCTGCTGAGTTTCTCCAGCATTTTTGTCTACCTTAAAAATTTGGGAAACTTGTTTGGTGGTCTTATTCAACGCTGGCAAACGAGGTCCGGACACAATTTGGCTACAACTTTGCTGAGATGAAAATCTAAACATATTTGGAGTTGCAACATTTTGGGACCAACTTTAAATGTTCATTACAATTCAGCTAAATGACCAGAATGGGGAAGGGGATTACGTGGAAGAGAAGGATGACTGGTGCTATGACAAGTACACACTGGCCATTTGGGTCAGACATGTCCCCTAGATACATCATTGAGATACATCACCCCTACTGCACACCATTAGCGTCAACTATAAGGTTTCCCTTCCAAAACCTGTTAGCTCAACCTTTTGCATCTTAATGTAACGGCCACCAATTTCAGAAATGACAACAACCAATAGACAACACTGCTTGGTAAGATGTTAGTCTTATTAATATATATATATATTTTTAAATAGAGTTAGTGTTAGGCACTTTCAAAAACCATGCTTAGTTGTCGGATGCAGTTAGATGAATATTATTAACATGGGCAAGGCAATGTTAATCCTTCGAGGCCGAGCATCAGCATTCAGGCACCAGAAATCAACACCCTTTAATATCTGGACCAATTTTCAGGGTCGGTGTGCTGTGTAACATCGACAAGAGATTTCGCAATCTGGCGCTTGTCTCTGATTTTCAATATTTCTGTGATTACGCCAACTTTTTGAAACCCTGTACAATTTCAAAGCAATGTGCAGGGAAGGCAGACACGAAGAGCTGGAGTAACTTGGCGGGTCAGACAGCATCTCTGGAGAGAAGGAATCTTCCCCCCAGAGATGCCGCCTGACCCGCTGAGTTACCCCATCTTTTTCGTGTCTGCCTTCGGTTTGGACTGGCATCTGCGGCTCCTCCCGACACGCAGTGTGCGGGGAATCCAGACCAATATTGGCTCTGCACGCATTGTTTCTGGTGCTGTGCGAATGCTTTCCAGTCGGCCCGCCTCGGCTTGCGAAAGCTAATGCTCATGATGCATGAAAGAGAAAGAGAAATGGTCTCACTGTTATCCAGCCTAGTTGAATCTCATTCATTTCCTGAAGGAGAAATGTGACACAGAACAGTGGTTCACTGTGATACACACGCCACATCAACACGTTATAACTAAACCAGGGCGTGAGTCCATCTTAATCAACGCTTGTGCAGAAACACTATCACGCACAGAGTACATTCTCGAAACATCGTTAACCTTGCGGATAATTATACTTGAATAATCGCATGCAAAAAACAGCTAATGAACTTTCAAAACAATTTATTTAGCAAATACATAAGGTTTAAAATTAATATTTTCAATAGGTTATGCCCCTGTCCCACTTCGGAAACCTGAACGGTAATAATGTACGACTGATATACATGAAATGTTTATAATATGTGTTTGCTTCTAATAAAAATATTTTTTTTTAAAAAGGAAACCTGAACGGAAACCCCTGGAGACTTTGCGCCCCACCCAAGGTTTCCGTGCGGTTCCCGGAGGTTGCAGGTGGTTGCCGGAGGTTGCAGGTAGTGGAAGCAGGGAGGGAGACTGACAGAAACCTCCGGGAACCACACGGAAACCTTGGGTGGGGCGCAAAGTCTCCAGAGGTTTCCGTTCAGTTTTCCTAAGTGGGACAGGGTCATTACAATGCAAAAATATCAAAATGCACTTTGATGATAGAAATTTCTTTGCCCAGTAGAACTGTTAGACCAGTTGCATGCAAAATCTGGCAATTAATTTTGAACACAATTTATTTAACAAAAATGTAAGGTTAAATTCATATTTTTATTTGATTACAATGCGTGCAAAAATATTAAAACTTCAATATAATTTTAAGGTAGACAAAAATGCTGGAGAAACTCAGCGGGTGAGACAGCATCTATGGAGCGAAGGAAATAAATTTCCTTCGCTCCATAGATGCTGCCTCACCCGCTGAGTTTCTCCAGCATTTTTGTCTACCTTCGATTTTCCTGCATCTGCAGTTCTTTATTAAATATAATTTTAAGTTTTCTCTATTATATATACTCTGATGATGAAGATTGCTTTATAAAGACTTTGCCCACTGGATATCAAGTGCTGGAATAACTCAGCGGTTTAGGCAGCATCTCTGGAGAACATGGATAGGTGACATTTTGGGTCAGGACCTTTCTTCACATCTGAAGAGGGGTGTCAACCCAAAACGTCACCTATCTCCATAGATGCTGCCTGATCCACTGAGTTACTCCAGCACTTTGTATCCTTTTGAGTAAATCTGCATCTGCAGTTCATTGTGACTACATTTTGTCCAATGGTTGCAATGGGAGCTATTCATATATGAAAGTGGTATGTCAAAGGGGTCAAACAAAAGTGTAGGGCTGTTAATCCAACGTTATTTCTGTGTCAGGGATCCCTTACCCCAAACTTACTGAAGGTCACTGGCTCAGTGGTCAGAGATGGTCTTCTTTATGAGCAGATTGTGAGCAAATTGGGGCCCCATATCTGGGGAAGGATGTGATGACTCTGGAGAGGGTCCAGAGGAGGTTTACAATAATGATCACAGGAATGAGTGGGTTAACCTATGATGAGCGTTTGGCAGCACTGGGCCTGTACTCGCTGGAGTTTAGAAGGTTGAGGGGGAACCTCATTGAAACTTACGGAATAATGAAAGGCATCGATAGAGTGGATGTGGACAGGATGTTTCCACTGATGGGAGAGTCCAGGACCACAGGTCACAGCCTCAGAATTAAAGGTCGTTCTTTTACAAAGGAGGTGAGGAGGAACTTTAGTCAGTGGGTAGTTAATCTGTGGAACTCATTGCCACAGAGGACTGTGGAGGCCAAGTCAGTGGATATTTTTAAGGGAGAGATAGACAATTCTTGATTAGACTGGATGTCAGGGGTTATGGGGAGAAGGATTGGAAAATGGGATGAGGAGGCAATGATCAGCCATGATTGAATGGCACAGTGGACTCGATGGGCTGAATGGCCTAACTCTACTCCTATAACGTGAACTTTATGCCATGACAGTTCTATGATTCTATTTTTTTTGATACCTTGCCGCTGATTGTTCATCAACTTATACCTGAATCTAAGCTTCAACGACATTATTTTTTTTGTTATTGCTGATCTATCTAATCCTTCAAACACTTCCATCAGTTCTCCCTGCAACCTCCTGTGTTCCAAGTCCGTCCAATCTCTTACTGTAAATAATCCAGGCATTCTTTTGGCAAACATTTCCTTTTCCAAAGCCTCCACAACCTTCCTGCAATAGGGCGACTAGAACATCGTCAATTCATAGGTCATAAGTTATAAGAGCAGAATTAGGCCATTCAGCCCATCAAGTCTACGCCGCCATTCAATCATGGCTGATCTATCTCTCTCCCTCAACCCCATTCTCCTGCCTTCTCCCCATAACCCTTGACACCCGTACTAATCAAGAATATGTCAATCTCCAAGCACTGCATGCAATGCTCCAAATTTGATGGAACCAAAATCCCACATAGCGGCCTATTCACAAGCTTGAGCAACCTATGGTCTAGATCTGGTCCAATCTTGCACCATTAAGAAGAAGAACTCAAAGGAAAATAACTAGCTTCAACTTTTTCTTAATAGTGACTTGTTGCCTTTAACCACCATTAGATATTTCTCAGTAACAAAGTAACGACTAAAGTTTTGCATAGACCCTTGCACAGTAGTTACATTGAAACTGCATCAGGAAGATAGAAACATAGAAACATAGAAATTAGGTGCAGGAGTAGGCCATTCGGCCCTTCGAGCCTGCACCGCCATTCAATATGATCATGGCTGATCATCCAACTCAGTATCCTGTACCTGCCTTCTCTCCATACCCTCTGATCCCCTTGGCCACAAGGGCCACATCTAACTCCCTCTTAAATATAGCCAATGAACTGGCCTCAACTACCTTCTGTGGCAGAGAGTTCCAGAGATTCACCACTCTCTGTGTGAAAAAAGTTCTCCTCATCTCGGTTTTAAAGGATTTCCCCCTTATCCTTAAGCTGTGACCCCTTGTTCTGGACTTCCCCAACATCGGGAACAATCTTCCTGCATCTAGCCTGTCCAACCCCTTAAGAATTTTGTAAGTTTCTATAAGATCCCCTCTCAATCTCCTAAGGAAGATGATCCATTCTGGGGCACAAATCCAAAGGGTCATGTTGGAGGTTGATAACTCCGTACAGGCAGCGTAAGATCCTGTAAGGGTGATCTGATAGAGGTGTACAAATTCATGAGTCGAATAGATCGGGTAGATGCACAGAGTAGGTGAATCGAAGACCAGAGAACACAGGTTTGAGGTGAAGGGGAAAAGATTTAATAGGAATCTGAGGGTGGTTGTATGGAACGAGATGCCGGAGGAGGTAGTTGAGGCTGGGACTATCGCAACATTTAAGAAACAGTTAGACAGGTGCATGGATAGGACAGGTTTAGAGGGATATGGGCCAAAAGCAGGCAGGTGGGACTAGCATAGCTGGGACATGTTGGCCGGTATGGGCAAGTTGGGCCGAAGGGCCTGTTTCCATGCTCTATCACTCTATTGACTGAAGTAAATATTGTTTGAATTTTGGATTTTCAAATGGTCAGAGTTAAAGGCAGATAAAATGATTCATGACTCCAATGCAGAATTGCTAACACCTCACGACTTTGATAGCATGCAAACTCATGCAGACAATGAAGCCACATGGCCACTGTACCTTGTGTAAGTCTGGTATGAGGTCCTGGTACAGAGACCGTATCAACATGTCCAACGTACGCTGACGTTTCTGAGAAAATGTCGGAGTCTCCAGGGTTGCCTTTTCTCCGTTGATTACTGAAAATGACACAACAAAGATCAAAGAACAACAAACAACAAGGACCAGAGGTCATAGCCTCAGAATTAAATGCCGCTCTTTTAGAAAGGAGGCGAGGAGAAACTTCTTTAGTCAGAGGGTAGTTAATCTGTGGAACTCATTGCCACAGAGGGCTGTGAAGGTCAAGTCAGTGGATATTTTTAAGGCAAATTCTTGATTAGAACGGGTGCCAAGGGTTATGGGGAGAAGGCAGGGAAATGGGATTAGGAGGCAGCGATCAGCCATGATTGAATGGCGGAGTAGATTCGATGGGCCGAATGGCCTAATTCTACTCCTGTAACTTGTGAGCTTGTGAACAAAAAAAGAGAACTTAGAAGTGTCACTGGTCTATTTAATTTATTTACTTTCCATGCTGTGACCACAGGTGACATTGGTGAAGCCACGATGGACACAATAGACACACAACGCTGGTGTGACTCAGCGGGTCAGGCACTGTCTCTGGAGAAAAGGAATAGGTGTCGAGCCCCTTCAGCAGAATGTTGAGATTTGGTCACCCAGTTGTGGGAAAAATGTTGTCAAACTGGAAAGGGTGCAGAGAAGATTTACTAGGATGTTGCCTGTACTCGAGGGCCTGAGTTAGTTACAGGGGGGAGGTTGAGCAGGCTGGGACTCTATTCCTTGGAGCGCAGGAGGATGAAGGGTGATCTTATAGATGTATACAAAATCAAGAGAGGGATAGATCAGGTAACTGCACCGTCCTTAACCCGGGGGGGGGGAATCGAGAACCGGAGCACATAGGTTTAAGGTGAGGGCGGAAAATTTAACATGACAGCCAACATGTTTACACAAAGAGTGGTTGGTGTATTGAACAAGCTGCAGGAGACGGTAGTTGAGACAAGTACTCTCACAATGTTTAAGAAACATTTAGACAGGTCCAAGGTCAGGACAGGTTTAGGCAGAGGGACTAGTGTAGATAGGACATGTTGATCGGTGTGGGTAAGTTGGGCCGAAGGGCCAGTTTCACAGTGCATGGCTCTTTAGGTGGCAAGGTGACCACCTACTGCAATATGCGTTCATAATGGTGTCGACTTAGCACATTCCCATAGCATTTTCAAAACGCTGTACAGGAAAACTATATTTGGAGACCTAAAGGCTTTGGCAACTGGTTGAGAGTGCTGAACCTATGCTGTCTTTCACACAATGAGGCCTTGGTTCCCACACTTGCTTTGAGCTCATCGCGGTCCCAGATACCACACTCTCCTGAAAAGTGTCTGTTTCTCCGCATAATTGAATATTCTACTGCGCAGTTTAGTTTATTGTATTGTATATCTTTATTGTCATTGTTTAGTTTAAAACTACAGCATGAAAACAGACTCTTCGGCCCACCGAGTCTGCACCGACCATCTAAAAAAGTGTGCATCACCTGTATGTAGGAGTAAAAGTAGGAATAAGATCCACTTGTTGTCTGCCAATCTGGCATCATTAACATTTAAAGTGCCGCAAGGATGAGAGGGGATCTTATTGAAACATATAAGATTATTAAGGGTTTGGACATGCTCGAGGCAGGAACATTTTTCCCAGTGTTGGGGGAGTCCAGAACCAGGGACTACAGTTTAAGAATAAGGGGTAAGCCATTTAGAGCGGAGACGAAGAAACACTTTTTCACACAGAGAGTTATGAGTCTGTGGAATTCTCTGCCTCAGTGGAGGCCGGTTCTCTGGATACTTTCAAGAGAGAGCTAGATAGGGCTCTTGAAGATAGCGGAGTCAGGAGATATGGGGAGAAGGCAGGAACGGGGTACTGATTGTGGATGATCAGCCATGATCACCTTGAATGGCGGTGCTGGCTTGAAGGGCCGAATGGCCTACTCCTGCACTTATTGTCTATTACCATACTTTTACCTGATCCTTTTTAGTATTTGGCAAAATGTGACTGTGTTTTTCCATGGCCCTTGGAAGGGTCTCCTTAAGAGACCCCACTTCACTGTCATAGACTCATAGGGTCATACAGCTTGGAAACAGGCCCTTTGGCCCAACACGCCCACACCAAACAGCAAGCCCCATCTACACTGGTCCCATCTACCTGTGTTTGGCCCATATCCCTCTAAATCTGTGCAACCCATGTCCATGTCAAAATGTCTCTTAAACGTTGCGATAGCACCTGCCTCACCCGCCAGCTCGTTCCATACACCTACCACCCTTTGTGCGAAAAAGGTTCCTGTTAAATCACTTTACAATTCACATGGGAGTGAAGGAACAAGTCAAATACTGGTAGAGTAGAAAAAAAAATAAAATTAAAATTAAAAATCAAATCAAAAGTTGGGCTGTTCCCAAACCAAATTATGATGTAACCCGACAGTATGCTGTGCAAGGCACATCTGTATTGTATTGTATTGTATTCAAATTTATTGTCATTGTCTCAATTTGAGACAACGAAATGAATTTCCCTTACAGGCAGTATCATAAAAAAAATCACAAAAAAATAAATAAATAATAAATAAATAATAAAACATATTAAAAATAAAATTGAAATTGAATTGAAAAAAAACACAAACTCAGAAAGTCCACGACACAACATAACATAAATGGCAGCAAGGTGAGGATGGCACCATAGTCCAGCCAGCCTCCCCTCCGTGTTCACCCGTGGTCGTGGCCATCCAAGCACCCGCAGTCGCCGCCCCTGGTGGCCCGATGTTCAGGCCCTCACGCCGGGCTGGTGGAACGCCGACGCCGATCCCCGACGGTGAGCATCCTCCTCCTCAGCGGAGGATGTAAAGGGGACCTTCTGATAAAGTCTTATCCCAGAGCTGGGAGCTCAACAGAGGTATAACCATTTACCACTCACCTGTTCCCGCCAGCCCCCTCGATGTATGGGCACACCTGGCCCCAGCCCACACTTCACCTGCCTCAGGTTCAGATACACTTGGTATACAATAAATCATCACCAACATTTTTAATTTTTTAGAGAAACAGGTCCTTCGGCCCACCGAGTCCGTGCCGACCAGAGATCCCCGTACACTAGGATGATCCTGCACACACTGAGGACAATTTACCAATTAACCTCCCGATCTGCACATCTTTGCAGTGTGGGAGGAACCCGGAGCACCCGGTAGAGTTGCCAACTGTCCCGTATTAGCCGGGACATCCCGTATATTGGGGCTAAATTGGTTTGCCCCATGCGGGACCGCCCTTGTCCCGATTTTGACTGCTACTACTCGGGTCGAGGGGACTGTCGAGTCAGAGCGCCGTTTCCGGCCCTGTGTCTCCCGTCCCGACGTAATGCAGCCCGTGGAGTGCAGCAGCAGCAGCGCCTCGCCCATGGCCCTATCGGTCGGCAGCACGGCCATCTGTCCGACCTTCGGACCTTCGCTTACCGCCGACACCACCACCCCTCCTTCTCGTGGCCGATCATCGGTTCACGAGTTGGACGGGGTGCCGGACTTTGTGAGCGACGTCGCGCGGCCCGGGCCAAAACTCCTCAACTGGCCCGCCGGCTGGGCTTTGCGTGCAGTCCAGCACCCGGGCCAACTCATCATTCACCCAGCCACGGCCGAGTCGGTCAACGAATTGCCGTCGGGAATTTGTCCCGTATTTTGACCTTTTGTCCCTTATTTGGAAGTGAGAAAGTTGGCAACCCTAGTCTCTGGTGCTGTAAGGCAGCAGCTCTACCGCTGCGCCACCGTGCCACCCCAATCGGTAGCGTTTTGGCCCAAAGTACAGCATGGGTGGTTTATCCCAAGAATAAACAGCAATGGCGGACTTACATTTGACTAATACAAAGTCCCTGAACTCATGGTGATCTGTAAACACGGGCGGAGTAGGTAGAGGAGGTCCAAACAGTGGCACACTTTCTTCGGAAAATATCTTAAGTCTGTTGAACCAAAATGAGCAAACGTCAACAGAGATCGCACAGCACACAGTGATTGGCCAAGTTCATCAACACAGCTCCTGAAACACTGGCGTGTTAGCCCCAGTTTATAAAATGTAACACTAACTATTTCCTTCATCATTAAGGAAGAGAAACAAGGGTTTCGCACAGCTGCCAGCTGTATGAAGCAAGGCCAAAACACAGGGCCATGTTAGTGCCAACACGCAGTAAAGCCAAACGTACCCCCCTTCCCTCTTTCACCTCCCTCTTCTTTCGTTCTTTGTAAAATTTAAAAATATATAGTCATTAAAAAAATCAAAACTATGTGAAAGACTTACCGGTAGCTGTCATTTTGTTTGTTATATCGGACTAAGGCAAAAATATCTGTGACAGAAGCTAAAGAAATATTCACAGTTTATTAATACAGTCATGTTTTTAAGCAGATGCCCATCTTAACAATCTCCCATCGTCCCATCTTAAGAATCGTAGACAATTGCTCAAAGGAATATTTGTACTCACTTATTCTTGGTTGTTCTGATTTAATTTTGTTGAAGATAGACACAAAATGCCGGAGTAACTCAGCGGATCATGCAGCATCTCCGGAGAGAAGGAATGGGTGACGTTTCGGGTCGAGATGCTCCTCCCTAGAGATGCTGCCTGTCCCGCTGAGTTATTTTGTGCATATATTCTGTGTCAACCAGCATCTGCAGTTCCTTCCTACACATTTAATTTTGATGATATACTTTAATTAATTAATCAAAACTGACAAAATACCAGCATGTTGGTTCAGCTGGTAAACCTGCTGCCTCACAGCGCCAGACGCCCGGGTTCAATCTGACCTTGGGTGCTGTCTGTGTGGAGTTTGCATGTTCTCCATATGACCGGGTTTCCTCTGGGTGCTCCGGATTTCCACCCACACTCCAAAGACGTGGTTAGCAGGTTAATTGGTTCTCTGTAAATTGCCCCGAGTGCGTCTGGAGGGGATGAGAGAGTGGGATAGCATAGAACTGGTGTGAACGGGTGGTCGATGGTCGGTATAGACTAGGTGGGCCGAATGGCCTGTTTCTATGCTTATATCTCTAAAAAAAACTAAAACCGCCACACTAAATTCTTAGCTCAAGATATTCGTTTCACGGAATATTTATGTGTTAATGAGTTTTTAACATTTCAATCATATTTTTATCAAATGACATTTCGCAACATAACGCTGAAGTTAATTCAGGAAGAACTTAAAATCTGATGCATTATGCAGTGTAATTTTTACTTGGTCTCCGAATCTAATAGGGGAATAAATCATTGCTGTGTGACTTCCCCAAATAGCAAAACAAAATACAAAACCCAAATTATATTAAAAACCTACTGAAGGTCCAGTAATGATGGTAAAAGAAGCTAAGGTGCGGAGAAGGTTTACGAGAATGATCCTAGGAATGAGTGGGTTAACATATGATGAGCGTTTGGCGGCACTGGGCCTGTACTTGCTGGAGTTTAGAAGGATGAGGGGAACCTCATTGAAACTTACCGAGTAGTGAAAGGCTTGGATAGAGTGAATGTGGAGAGGATGCTTCCACTAGTGGAGGAGTCTAGGACCAGAGGGCACAGTCTCAGAATAAAAGGATGTACCTGAGGCAGCAGATCAAGTGATGTGAAACTGGCCCAGTGATCTCCAGCTATGTTGGTCCCAAGCCCAGCATTGGAGCTAGGCAAGACCAGAAGCAAGATTTTGTGGAAGGCATCAGGGTTAAGAGTGGCAGACCGTAGAAGGGCGGTACGGTGGGGCAGCGGTAGAGTTGCTGCCACACAGCGCCTGAGACCCCGGTTCGATCCCGACTGTGGGTGCTGTCTGTACGGAGTTTGCACGTTCTCCCCGTGACCGGCGTGGGTTATCCCCGGGAGCTCCGCTTTCCTCCCACACTCAAAAGACGTAGGCTAATTATCTTGGTGAAATTGTAAATGGTCCCCAGTGTGTGTTGGATGGCGCTAGTGTGCGGGGATCGCTGGTCGGCACAGGCTGGGTGGGCCGAAGGGCCTGTTTCCGCTCTGCATCGTTAAACTAAACTAAACTAGCAATGTTTCCTCCATTAGCGAGAGCTACTGGGTTAGTGGGGGGTGGTGAAAAGAGGATGCAGGCAGCCTTAAACCAAGCACAGACGGTCAGACTAAAGGCCAGTAACCGTGAGGCATGTACGGGAGAAGAGGATACGTGTGAAGTGTGAACGGATCATTGAAGGTTTGAAGGCTGGCGACGAGTCCTCCCCCTCCTGGAATACCATGGTTACAATGTCGTTCCCGATATGCCGCTTCCTCTCCACCTGAAAAGCAAAGAGTCAGACCTGAAGTCACTCTATAGGCAATTACACACACAGAATGCTGGAGTAACTCAGCGGGATAGGCAGCATCTCTGGAGAGAAGGAATGTGACGCTGGTCTCGACCAGAGACGTCACCCATTCCTTCTCTCCAGAGATGCTGCCTGGCCCGCTGAGTTACGCCAGCATTCTGTGTCTATCTTTGGTTTAAACCAGCACATGCACACACATACTCTACAGGCATTGCTGAGCAGTCTACTAATGAAAGTGTCTCTATGTTAACAATCGCTATATATAGGTGGCGGCGCAGTGGCGCAGCGGTAGAGCTGCTGCCTTACAGCGCCAGAGAAACGGATTTGACCTTAACTATAGAAACATAGAAAATAGGTGCAGGAGTAGGCCTGCACCGCCATTCAATATGATCATGGCTGGTCATCCAACTCAGTATCCCGTACCTGCCTTCTCTCCATACCCCCTGATAAATTTAGCCACAAAGGCCACATCTAACTCCCTCTTAAATATAGCCAATGAACTGTGGCCTCAACTACCGTCTGTGGCAGAGAATTCCACAGATTCACCACTCTCTGTGTGAAAAATGTTTTCTCATCTCGGTCCTGTCCCCATAAAACTGTGACCCCTTGTTTTTCCCCAACTCAGCATCTCGGTCCTAAAAGATTTAGGAGACCAAAAAACTGTACGCAATAATAGGTGTGGTCTCACCAAGACCCTGTACAACTGCAGTACTCCCCATATCCTTAAACTGTGACCCTTGTTCTGGACTTCCCCAACATCGGGAACAATCTCCTGCAGTCTAGTCTTTCCTGTCCAGGAATCCCTTACCTTCCTTTCTCACTGAATATGTCCCCACCCGTACGCAATACTCCAGGTGTGTCTCACCAAGAAAAGGCTGCAGAGCCTCCCTGCTCCTATACTCCAAACTAATTGGTACGTTCTTCCCGTGAACAGCATCTCCGGTTACCTCCCACACTCCAAAGACGCACAGGTTTGGAGGTTCATTGGCTTGAAAAATTGTAAACTGACCCTAGTGCGTGTGGGTTAGTGTTAATGTGCGGGCATTGCTGGTCAGTGCGAGCCCGGTGGGCTGAAGGGCCTGTTTCCACGTTGTATCTCTGAACTAAAACTAAACTCAATTTACCTTTCTCACTGAATACCCCACCGTCTTACCAGTGAAAGAAAAGGCTGGAGCCATTACCAAATTGGAGGAACAGCACCTCATATTTTGCTTGGGCAGCTTACAACCTAGCAGTATGAATATTGAAGGTAGACAAAAATGCTGGAGAAACTCAGCGGGTGAGGCAGCATCTATGGAGTGAAGGAAATAGGCAACGTTTCAGGTCGAGACCCTTTTTCAGACTGTGGGGGGTGGGCGGGAAGAAGAAAGGAAGAGGCGGACACAGTGAGCTGAGGGAGAGGAGAAAGCAGGGACTTCCTGAAATTAGAGAAGTCAATGTTCATACCGCTGGGGTGTAAACTGCCCAGGCGAATTTCTCCAAATAAGCCTTGCATCCCATCTCGATCCATCCCTTCCCCACCTTAGTCATTGTATTAGTTTCACTGTCTTCTTGCTGAGTTTCACTGTTTGTATCAACTTCTCCACAGCCAACAATGGACCATTGTGGGCTCCACTTTTCCATGATCATCGTTGTTTACTTTAATTTCTTCTGTTGCATACATTTCATTCTTTTGTTCTATGCACCTACTCATATCTCTTGTTTCCCGCTCCCCTGACCCTCAATCTGAAGAGGGGACTCGAGCCGAAAAGTCACCTCTTCCTTTTCTCCAGAGATGCTGCCTGACCCTGCCCTATCCTTGATGCTGCCATGGATAGGACCGGTGTGGAGGGATATGGGCCAAGTGCAGGCAGGTGGGACTAGTGTAGCTGGGACATGTTGGCCAGTGTGGGCAAGTGGGCCGAAGGGCCTGTTTCCACACTGTATTACTCTGTCCTGCTGAGTTACTACAGCTTTTCATGTCTATCTCTGATGTAAACCAGCATCTGCAGTTCCTTCCAACATAATTCACTCAACTTTGTTCGAGGATACAAATCGCCAATGACTGCACGCACGGCGACTCTGTTGGTTAGAGATACAGCACGGAAACAGACCCGTAGGACCACCGAGTCCGCGCCGACCAGCAAACCCCATTAGGGTTGCCGTATTAGCAGGGCCATCCCGTATATTGGGCTAAATTGGTTTGTCCCGTACGGGAATGCCCTTGTCCCGTATTTGACTGCTATTACTCGGGTCAGAGCCCCGCCTCACCCGACCCGACGTAGTGCAGCCCATGGAGTGCAGCAGCAGCGCCTCGCCCGTGGACCCGTCTGTCAGCAGCCCAGCCAGCTATCCGACCTTCGGACCTTGGCTTACCGCCGACACCACCACCCTTCCTTCTCACGGCCGATCATCGGTTAATGAGTTGGATGGGGCGCCAAATTTGTGTGCAGCAGAACACAAAGCTCAGACGGCGGGCCAGCAGAGGAGTATTGGCCCGGGCCGTGCAACGTCGCGCGTAAAGTCCGGCACCCGGGCCAAAACTCCTCAGCTGGCCCGCCGGTTGGGCTTTGTGTGCAGTCCAGCACCCGGGCGAATTCATCATTCACCCAACCACGGCCAAGTCGGTCAAAGAATTGCCGTCGGGAATTTGTCCTGTATTATTTTGACCTTTTGTCCCTTATTTGGGAGTGAGAAAGTTGCCCACCCTAATCCCGTACACTACCAGGAACAGTTTACAATTTATAGAAGCCAATTAACCTACAAACCTGCATGTCCTTGGAATCCGGGAGGAGGCAGGAACACTCGGAGAAAACCCACGCAAGTCATAGGGAGAACATACAAACTCCCTAGTGATAGCACCCGCAGTCAGGATCGAACCTGTCAATGTGAGGCAGCAACTCTACCGCTGCGCCTGTGTTGGGTGTTGCCATTGTGGGTGTTACAAGAAAGGAAGGCATTTCTAATTCATCTGTAATTGTCACTTCGACCTGCTGAAGGTACGAGGTTACATCGAGTGTGGGTGAGGATGGTAAATGTTACCCTGAGTGATCATGCGCAGTGGCATGGGAGATTGCAACCTTCACGTGGTCCACCCTGTTTCAACGAATGCAATCAACCTGGCGTGCACAAAACAAAACAGAACAAGTTACACAAAAATGCTGGAGAAACTCAGTGGGTGCAGCAGCATCTATGGAGCGAAGGAAATAGGCAACGTTTCGGGCCGAAACGTTGCCTATTTCCTTCACTCCATAGATGCTGCTGCACCCGCTGAGTTTCTCCAGCATTTTTGTGTACCTTTGATTTTCCAGCATCTGCAGTTCCTTCTTAAAAACAGTTGTAACATAAATGTTCGATCAACGTACGGCATACTCTCATCCAATTCAAAACATTACATAGACTATATTATTCAAAAAACTGTTGTTTTACAACTTTAGGCCAGTCACGGCGGCACAGTGGTAGAGTCACTGCCTTACAGCAAAATGCAGTGCTAGAGACCCTGGTTCGATCCCGACTTCGGAGGCTGCCTGTACGGAGTTTGTACATTCTCCCCGTGATCTGCCTGGGTTTTCTCCGAGATCTTCGGTTTCCTCCCACACCCCAAAGGTTTGTAGGTTAATTGATAAAAATGTAAAATTGTCCAAGTTGGCGATATTCAGAGTACTGCCCTGCCGACTACAAAATTCAGA
Organism: Leucoraja erinaceus; assembly: GCF_028641065.1. Classification (NCBI taxonomy): domain Eukaryota; kingdom Metazoa; phylum Chordata; class Chondrichthyes; order Rajiformes; family Rajidae; genus Leucoraja; species Leucoraja erinaceus. The sequence goes on along the minus strand of NC_073407.1, from coordinate 4,057,715 downwards.
AGGTTCAGAAGGTTAGGCTGTAGTTCGGATGAACAACAAATGAAAGATTCCAATGGGACCAAAAATAACACCCTAACCAAGAGAAGTGACGAATGCATGTAAATATATCCCTGGTTGGTATTGTTAATGTTAAAATCCCAAACTTCATGGTCACTGATTCTAACATTTTGAATGATTGAGCATGAAAACAGGCCCTTCGGCCCACCGAGTCCATGCCGACCATTGATCACCCACTCACACTAGTTCTACATTACCCCCACTTCTCATCCACTCCCAACACACTAGAGGCAATTTACAGGGGGCAACCATCCTACAATCCTGCACACCTTTCGGATGTGGGGGGGGAAACCGGAGGAAACCCACGCGGTCACAGGGAGAACATGGAAGAAAGCGCCCAAGGTCGGGATTGTACCCATGTCTCCGGCGCTGGGTACAATCCGGCGACGGCTGAGGAATTCAGCAGGTCAGGCAACATTTCTGGAGTAAATGGATAGGTGATGTTTTGACAGGGGACTTTGTTCTCCAAAGATGCTGCCTGAGGCGCTGGGTTACTCCAACAAATTTGCGTCTCTTTTCGGCAACCTGCACCTGCAGTTCCTTGCACCTCTCCTACCCAGAAGGCAACGGCTTCTTTTACTAAAACAACGCAAGAGGTTTAGTTTAATTCAGTAGAAGTTCATCGCGGCACAGTGACGCAGCAGTAGAGTAGCTGCCTTACAGCGACACAGACCCTGACCACAGGTGCTATTTGTACCTAGATTGTCTTGTTCTCCCCGTGACCACGTGGGTTTTCTCCTGGTGCCCCGGTTTCCTCCCAAACTCCAAACACTCCAAATACTTACAGGTTTGAAGGTTAATTTGGCTTCGGTAAAATTGTAAATTGTTCCTAGTGTGTAGGATAGTGCTAGTGTGCGGGGATCGCTGGTCAGCGCGGAGTCGGAGGGCCGAAGGGCCTGTTTCTGTGCTGTATTACTAAACTAAACTAAAACTAAACGCAAAAAGTTATTTCCCGGTGAACAGAAATAACAAGAACAAGGTGTCATAAAAAGATTCAGCCATTGTTTCTAATGTCAAGAACTTTAACAAAGGGAGTGCGTTTTTGATTGAAAAGGTATTGAAAATAAATGACAGCAAAAGAGATTCTGCAGAGCAGAAATATCACCTAGCTTTACAAATCCTGCAGCATGGTCAGAAGCCTAACTGGAGACCGCTACAGCTGAGGAGCAGAGCTGCGTGCTATTTTCGTCATATACATTCTGTAGACGCTGGCTGCCGCTGACTCTGTCAGTTTGCAGGCAAATGTAATGAAGGGGAAAAGAACAGGTACTGACAACTCAGTGCAGAGGGTCAGATGAGAAGAGGCGACTATAAAAAGTGGGGGCAGCATGAGGAAGAATAGCTGCAGAGAACTACAGGTGGGAGACTCTTAAAGGAGAAAGAATCAAACTATAACTAGAAGAATCGATGAATGTCTGGAAATGTATCCCTGGTTGATAATGTTAAGTATTCCACACTGTAGCATTAAGTTCATGTTCATATAGGTAGGCGGCGCGACTCTCGTCAGCAGCGGCCTCTGCAGCCCGTCCGCGTTTTTATTATTTTTTGTCTATGTTTTCTATGTAGTTTTTGTTATTTTTTGTTGGGGTGTGTATGTGGGGGGGTGGGGGTAACTTGTATATCTCTCCCTGCGCGGGAGACCCGACCTTTTCTTTGTCGGGTCTCCGTTGTTGTTGGGGCTGCAACGAGGAGCGGCCTCCAACAGGAGAAGACCGGGGACTCTGGTGCCGACGACTCACCTCACCGTCGCGGAGCTGGCCGAGTCCGGAGCAGGTGGAGCGGTGGTGGAGCGCTGCTGCTGCTGCGGCCCGACCTCCGGAGATTCGGAGGCTGCAACTGCGGGTCTGGCGGACGGAGGCACCGGGAGCCCGCGGGTCCTTGGAGGGAGACCGCTTTTCAGGGCTCCTGCAACGGCGACTTCTCCCGCCCGAGTTGCGGGGTTGAAGAGCTCCTGGAGCGGGGCCTTACATCACCGCCCCGCGCGGCTTGGAATGGCCGCGGGACTCTGCGAGCGCACGCCGGGGGCTCTAACACCAAGACCCGGTGTGCGACCTCGCACCACCCGGCGTGGCTTTAATGGCTGCGGGACAATCGCCATCGCCAGCCGGGGGCTTTGACTTTGACTCTGACATCGGGGGGGGGGAGAGTGCAGTGGAGAGATAAGTTTTTTTGGCCTTCCATCACAGCGATGTGATGGATGTTTATGTAAATTATGTTGTGTCTTGGGTCTATTTGTTTGTAATGTATGGCTGCAGAAACGGCATTTCGTTTGGACCTCAAGGGGTCCAAATGACAATTAAATTGTATCTTGAATCTTGAATAAGTTCAAAGGAGCAGAATTAGGTCATTCGGCCCATCAAGTCCACTCCGCCATTCAATCATGGCTGATCTATCTCTTCCTCTTAACCCCATTCTCCTGCCTTCTCCCCATAACCCCTCACACCCGTCTACACGACACCTCCAAAACCCAGTCTGTTCATGTCAATGAAGGGCAGCGGGCAGAGCCGCTGCCTCACCGTGCCAGAGACCCGGGTTCGATTCTGACCTTGGGTGCTATCTGTGTGGAGTTTGCACCCCCGCCTGGGTTTCCTCCGGGTGCTCCGGTTTCCACCCACATCCCAAAGATGTGCGGGTGGATAGGTTCATTGTCCCTCAGTAAATTCCTCCAAGTGTGTAGGGACTGGATGAGAGAGTTTGATAATGTTGAACTAGCATCGAGGGTCGGCGTGGATTCAATGGGCCAAAGGGCCTGTTTCCATGCCCTATTTCTAAACTTCAGAATAGAATAGAATATCCCAAGGAGAGTAAACTTCCAGGCCCCCAGCCTGTGACAAAGAAAGTTCGGAGAGATACAAAAATCCGCAGATGCTGGAATCTTGAGCAAAACACAAAGTGCTGGAGGAACTCAGCAGGTTCGGCAACATCTGTGGAAGGGATGGACAGACGGAGCTTCAAGTCGGGACCCTTCTTCAGAAGAAAATTCAGTTGATGTCTTGGATTCAGAACTCTAATGGATCAAATAGTGAACTGGTGCCTGGACTTGTCAAGATACTATTTTGTATCAATTTTGATACAAAACTGTCCCTAGTGGGTGTAGGATAGTGTTAATGTGCGGGGGGTCGCTGGTCGGCACGGACCCGCTGGGCCGAAGGGCCTGTTTTCCGTGCTGTATCTCTAAACTAAACTTAAAAGGAACGTGTTGGAAATAAATATAAATCAACAAATCAGCGATGCTTTAAGAAATTTCAATGTCCAGTTATAAGTTAATAAGTGATGAGAGCAGGCTTAAGCCATTCGGCCCATCAAGTCTTCACCGCTACATGGTTGGATGGTCGGCGACTTAACCTTCTCCCCCCACCTGGTTTGACAGGTGAGGAGGGGGCTGTGGACCCCCAGCAGGACTAAAAACAAGACCTGTCAAAGGGTGGATGAGCTCCTAGCGAACCAACGGCAGTAGAAGTTGCGATCACTGTCGTACATGGCATTGTGAGGCACCGTGCCCGTTGATGTTTTCAACAATGATGATGATGATGATGATCCTTGGAAACAGAACAAACTTTCCCCTTGATGTGTCCAGTTGCTCGATTCCGCCCGGTTATTTGAAATGGGATATTTTTCAAAGCTTTGGAATTTAACAAAAAGATGCTTGAGAAAAATAGTCCAATCAATCAGCAAGTGATCAGTTGGAAAGCCCAGGGGACAAATATTAAATTCATGGCATGGTGCAGCATCTGATAAAATATCTCATGGAATTGATTCTCAAAGAAAGGGGGTGGGTTTGTGGGGCATGTTATTTTACACAGAGGGTGGTGGGTGCCTGGAACGTGCAGCCAAGTGGTGGTGGAGGCAGACATGATAGTAGCAATCAACCACTGGCAGTGGTAGTGGAAATGGTATTAACCATATAACCATATAACCATATAACAATTACAGCACGGAAACAGGCCATCTCGACCCTTCTAGTCCGTGCCGAACACATAATCTCCCCTAGTCCCATATACCTGCGCTCAGACCATAACCCTCCATTCCCTTCCCATCCATATAACTATCCAATTTATTTTTAAATGATAAAAACGAAACCTGCCTCCACCACCTTCACTGGATGCTCATAACACGCAGCCACCACTCTCTGAGTAAAGATGTTCCCCCTCATGTTACCCCTAAACTCTAAACCCCTAAAAGTCCCTTAATTCTCAAGTCATATCCCCTTGTTTGAATCTTCCCTACTCTCAGTGGGAAAAGCTTTTCCACGCGGAACTCCACACGGACAGCACAGGAGGTCAGGAGCGATCCCGGGAATGAGTGGGTTAACTTGTGGTGAGCATTGTGAACCTCAGTGAAACATACCGAACATTGAAAGGCCTGGACAGAGTGGATGTGGCGGGGATGTTTCAACCAGGGGGAGAGTCTAGGACTAGAGGTCGTAGCCTCAGAATTAAAGGACGTTCCTTTAGGAAGATGAGAAGGAATTTCTTTAGTCTGAGGGTTGTGAATCTGTGGAATTCTTTGCCACAGAAGGCTGTGGAGGCCAAGTCAATGGGTATTTTTAAAGCAGAGATAGATAGATTGTTGATTAGTACGGGTGTCATGGGTTATGGGGAGAAGCCAGGAGAATAGGGTTAGAAATGAGAGATAGATCAGCCAAGATTAAATGGTGTAGTAGGCGTGATGGGCCGAATGGCCGAATTCTGATCCTATCACTTATGACCTTATGACAATTTACAATTTTACCAAAGCCAATTAACCTATAAACCTGCGGGTAGAAACCGGGGCACCCAGAGAAAACCCACGTGGTCACGGGGAGAACGTGAAAACTCCATACATTCAGCAGCCAAAGTCAGGATTGAACCCAGATCTCTGGCGCTGTGAGGTATCAGCTCTACTGCCTGAATTCCACGGAGGACATGGGTGGACAGTGTTCCCTCTATTCCATCAATCTGAAGAAACGTCCTGACTGGCAATGTCATCTGGCCATTTCCTACCAAAGATGCTGCCTGACCCATAGAGAACAACATAGAACAGTACAGCACAGGAATAGACCCTTCAGCCCACAATGTCCGTGTTGGACATTATGCCAAATTCAACCAATCTCCTCTACCTGCATGTGATCCATATCCCTCCATTCCCTGCATATCCACATACACATACAAAAGCCTCTTAAACACCCCTGTAGTACCTGCCTCCACCAGGCACTCACCACCCTCTGTGTAAAATACTTTCCTCTCCTTTAATGTTTCAGACTCTTACCTTAAAGCTAAGCCCTCTAGTCGTTGACATTTTCACCCTGAGAAAAAGGTTCTGACTGTCTACCCTATCTATGTCTCATCATTTCATATACTTCTCTCAGGACTGCCCTTCAACCTCTGATACTCCAGAGAAATCAATACAAGTCTGCTCCTGCTTTGTTTGTTGTTTGCAAAAACAAATCTTGTTAGCGTAAGAATAGTAGATAGATAAAAATGCTGGAGAAACTCAGCGGGTGCGGCAGCATCTATGGAGCGAAGGAAATAGGCAACGTTTCGGGCCGAAACCCGTCTTCAGAATAAGCGTAAGAATAGTATTGTATTTGTGCACATTTACAGTCATATAATCACAGAAACAGGACCTTCGGCGCAACTTGTCCACGCTGAACAAGATGTCTCATCTCCACTAGTCCAATCTATACATGTTTGGCCAAAATCCCTTTTAACCGTTCCCCAGCCATGTACCACACTATACACATACACATACACATACACATACACACACAAAGGTGGTTTGCCTCCTGCCATGGTTTTTTTAACTGGGAAATAATTGGATGGTGGCGCAGCGGTAGAGTTGCTGCTTTACAGCGCTTGCAGCACCGGAAACCAGGGTTCGATCCCGACTACGGGTGCTGTCTGTACGGAGTTTGTACGTTCTCCCCGTGACCCGCGTGGGTTTTCTTCGAGATCTTGGGTTTCCTCCCGCACTCCAAAGACGTGCAGGTTTGTAGGTTAATTGGCTTGGTATAAGTGTGAATTGTCCCTAGTGAGTGTAGGTAAGATAGTGTTAATGTGCGGGGATCGCTGGTACTTGGTGGGCCGAAGGGCCTGTTTCCGCGCTGTATCTCTAAACTAAACGAAAATTGCAAAGTAAGGTGGAGACAGAAAGAGTCAAAGGATAATGTGTGATGAAAGCTTGTTGCCGGGCAGATAACCTGCCTGTAGGAGACACAAATTGAACCAGATCAATTAAAACAGAAGATAAAAAAGAAAGTGAAAAATGCTGGTCCATGAATCTGAATCCCTGGCTCCTGCACCTATTCCTCAGCCACGGGTATCGGGAATAATTTGGAGATCGCTACCCTCAAGTATGTAGTTTTATTTTTCTGTTGGCCTATTTCCACGCTGTATCTCTAAAGTATAAAGAGGTGTGCTCCTTGCACACATCTCTCACCCAATAGCTGACAATGGATAGTTTAGTTCACTTTAGTTCATAGATGGGTGGCACGGTGGAGCAGCGGTAGAGTTGCTGCCTCACAGCGCCAGTGACCCCGGTTCGATCCTGACTACGGGTGCTTTCTATATGGAGTTTGCACGCTCTCCCCGTGCCCCCGCGCATATTTTTTCCCGGGATGTCTGGTTTAATCGAACACTCCAAAGACGTGCAGATTTGTAGGTTGATTAGCTTGGAATAATTGTAAATTGACCCCAGTGTGTGCAGGATAGTGTTATTGTAGGATACAGGATATGTACGGAGATCGCTGGTCGGCGAGGTTTCGGTGCGCCAAAGGGTCTATTTCCGTGCTGCATCTCTAAACTAAAACTAAAGGATACAGCGTGGAAACAGGCCCTTTGGCCCAATGAGTCCACGCAGTCCAGCAATCCAGCAATCCCTGCACACTGACTCTGTACTACACACTAGGGACTATTTACAATTTGTACCAAAGTTATTTAACCTACAAACCTGTATGTACTTGTGAAGACTGTGGGAGGAAACCGGAGCACCTGGAGAAAATCCACACGGTCACAGGGAGAACGTGACGTGCAAACTCCGTACAAACAGCACCCGAGGTCAGGATCGAACCCAGGTCTCTGGCGCAGTGAGGCAGCAACTCTACCGCGGCGCCACCGTGCCGCCCTATGTAATCTAACGTAATTTAAATGGCTGCTTCACTAAAAGCACAGTGTCTCAGCAGGAGAGAGCAGGGCCAATTAGCCACAGCCCGATTTGAAATCCTTGCAAGTGCAGGAACGGAAGGTGGAGCGGTTCACAGGTCCCCGATTCATCTGCTCACCAGCTCCTGCTCCAACGAGGAGGCTGACATCTTTCACTGCAAACCCTTAATGATCCAAGTGCCGATAATGACGGCAAGAATAAGGCCCATGCTTGCCAAAACACAGCTCGTATAACAACACTGCCAGTTGTAAAAAGTGCAATGCAATTAGCGGAGGACTAAACAGCGACACAATTATCAGGCTTAATTTGAGCCTTCAGATACCGTTCTTTTATTATTTTTTTTTATCATATTTGCCTAATTTGTGAAATGAACAATATAAATAGAAACAACCTCTGTCTGATCTCATTTCATCAAAACTCGTCCCCTCTTCCCCCCTCTCCTGGGGCCCAAGTCTTTACAGTTTACAGAGAACACATCCCTATTATATTGCTGAACATAATGAGCTGGTAAAGGCTTGCCACAGGAAGCCTAGCGACCATAATTGTTTTAACATTGGAGACGGCACAAAGGAAAACAAATGAAAGAACTGAGTTCATTTGATTTATTTCCTGGCACTCAATTTAACTGAAGGACAACTTTCTGGGAAGCCATCTCAGACTTTTTTCTCAAGCTACAAACACAAAGCACTGCAGTGACTCAGCAGGTTAGAAAGCACCGCTGGAGAGCATGGAGATGCAATGTTTCAGATTGGGACCCTTCTTTGGAACCTTTCTTGGTACTTCCTAAGGATCTAGTCATAGAGTCTGAAGAAGGGTCTCGACCTGAAATGTCACCCATTCCTTCTCCCCAGAGATTCTGTCTGTCCCACCGAGTTACTCCAGCATTTTGTGTCTGTCTTCGGTATAAACCAGCATTTGCAGTGCATGGAGACAGGCTCTTCGGCCCAGCTTGCTCACAACGACCAACATGTCCGATCTACACTAGTCCCACAGTCCCACCTGCCTGTGTATGGCCCATATCCCTCTAAACCTGTCCCATCCATGTACCTGTCTTAATGTTTCTGAAACGTTGCGATAGTCCCTGCCTCAACTACCTCCTACGGCAGCTCGTTCCATACACCCACCACCCTTTGTGTGAAAATGTTATCCTTCAGGATTCTCACCCTAAACATGTCTTCTGGTTCACGATTCCCCTACTCTGGGCAAGAGATTCTGTGTGTTTACTTGATCCATTCCTCTCATGATTTTGCACACCTCTATAAGATCACCCCTCATTCTCCTGCACTCCAAAGAATAAAGTCCTAGCCTGCTCAACCTCTCCCAATAGCTCAGGCCCAGAGTCCTGGCAGCATCCTCGTAAATCTTCTCTGCACCCTGTCCAGGCCTACAGAACCATACGGCCTTGTCCATGCTGACCACCTTGGCATTCTGGGCTTCTCCCATTTGCCTGCATTTGGCTGGTATCCTTCTACACTCTTCCTATCCAGGATGAGGCCCAGCGTAAATTGGAGGAACAGCATCTCATATTTCGCTTGGGCAGCTTACACCCCAGCGGTATGAACATTGGCTTCTCTAACTTCAAGTAACCCTTGCTTTTCTCTTCTCTCCATCCCCTCCCCATTCCCAGTTCTCCGACCAGCCTGACTCCGACTATAGTTTATCTCTGTTTAAGAAGGAACTGCAGATGCTGGAGAATCGAAGGTACACAAAAAAGCTGGAGAAACTCAGCAGGTGCAGCAGCATCTATGGAGCGAAGGAAATAGGCAACGTTTCGGGCCGAAACGTTGCCTATTTCCTTCGCTCCATAGATGCTGCTGCACCCGCTGAGTTTCTCCAGCTTTTTTGTGTACCTACAGTTTATCTCTGCTTTGTTGTCACCTTCTCCCAGCTAACGATGATCTACTCTATATTTTCCTTGATCTCCATCCCCTTTGTCCTGGTTTCACACCTTGCACTTCCTTATCCCCATATCTCCCTCCCCCCCTGACATCAGTCTGAAGAAGGGTCTCGACCCGAAACGTCTCCCATTCCTTCTCTCCAGAGATGCTGCCTGTCCGGCTGAGTTACTCCAGCATTTTGTGTCTATCCTATCCATAGATCTGTCCAAGAGTCTTTTGAAAGTCCTATAATCGGATCAGGTAATACCATACATAGATACACTCAGTTCAAATTCAAGTACAATAGCTAGGCAAAGGGGAAGGTACAGAGTGCAGAATATAGCTCGCAATAAGCGAAAACGTGTGAAAACGCACACCTCCATGGCCTAATTCTGCTCCTAGAAATTATAAGCAAGGGTACTGTCTGATTCACCTCTACCCCTATGCGGACATTACATTTTGTCTATGAAACTGATGTGCTACAATGCTGAGATCTATATTCTGCACTCTGTATCTACTGTGGAATGGAGGAGTAGCTGTGGGCAATGGGGCACAACATCCCTGGTGGACTGTGGAGTGTGGCAGCTTTGCAGGGCTCTCCGTATCTGAACCTTCCTCCATTCGCTGGGGATTAATGGCTGCTCCCTTGGTGCCGCTTCACGTGGTGTTGGGCATCGATGGCCCCATTGTCGGTGCCTGGGGGGGGGCGCGCTGGGACCCCGTGCTGTACCCGTCAGCCCTGCCGGTGGGTACCACCACCGCCCACCTTGTGACAAACCCACAACCCCCTCACCTGCTGCTTGTTTTCTTTGGAGTACGGCAGCATGGTGGAGACGTGGAACATGATTTCATGCCCTTGGTACACGGTGTAGATGGAATGGATTCCCGTGGTGTCATCTGTGGACACAGAGAGAGAGAGCTGGCTTCATATAGAGCACCAGGTATCATCACCTGCATCTGCAGTGGCCTGGACCACATGCTCATCATGCTGGTGACTTGCTGAAACACTGCCTTACGTGGTGGAACCTCCTTTGATTCCTCCTCCAGAAACACATACAGTGTGCGTGCGTGCGTGCGTGTGAGAGTGTGTGCATCAGGGTGTGTGTGTGTGTGAGAGAGAGGGAGGGCATGTGTGTCTCTGTGTGTGTGAGAGTGTGTGCTTGTGTTAGTGTTAGTGTGTGTGCGAGAGAGAGTGCATGTGTGTGAGAGTGTGTTAGTGTGTACTTTGTGAGAGTGTGTGTTCCCGATGTTGGGGGAGCCCAGAACCAGGGGCCACAGTTTAAGAATAAGGGGTAAGCCATTTCGAACGGAGACGAGGAAACACTTTTTCTCACAGAGAGTGGTGAGTGTGGAATTCTCTGTCTCAGAGGGCGGTGGAGGCCGGTTCTCTGGATGCTTTCAAGAGAGAGCTCGATAGGGCTCTTAAAAATAGCGGAGTCAGAGGATATGGGGAGAAGGCAGGAACGGGGTACTGATTGGGGATGATCAGCCATGATCACATTGAATGGCGGTGCTGGCTCGAAGGGCCAAATGGCCTCCTCCTGCACCTATTGCCTATTATCTATTGTCTATTGTCTATTGTCTATTGTGTGTGTATCTGTGTGTGCATCATACAACTGTGCAGCACAGGGCCAGGCCCTTGGTCCACAAGGGAACAGCAAGGTAGTGCAGCGGGTAGAGCTATCAGCTCTGGCTAGCGCCAGAGACCCGGGTTCGATCCAGATCTCAGGCTCTGTCTGTGTGCAGTTTGCACGTTCTCCCCGTGACCGGGTGCTCCGATTTCCCTCCCCACATCCCAAAGAGGTGTGGATTTTTTAGGTTAATTAGCTTCTGTAAACTGTCCCTAGTGTGTAGCATAGAGCTAGTGTACAGGCGATCGTTGGTCAGTGGGCCAAAGGGCCTACTTACTTTTGGTGTCGAGTCCTCCTCTGTAGCCGATCCAGCCCTTCAATGTGATTGATTCACCCATTAGGTTGAGAAACTTCTGGAAACCTTCACTTCCAGTTTCTGTCACAGACGTGGAGACAGAGAGAGAGAGAGAGAGAGCAGAGTGGATTAGGATATCACCCCAGTCAGATGTTTCCTGGACCGAGACAGCAAGAAGACACAGATTCCAACCATCTCCACCTGTGAGCAGTGCCCAGCTCTCGTCAAACCAGGTTATACAGATGTATACAGTGCAGGACTAAACGTTATTCCCTTTATCCTGTATCTGTACACTGCGGACTCGATTGTAATCATGTATAGTCTTTCCGCTGACTGGTTAGCACGCAACAAAAGCTTTTCACTGTACCTCGGTACACGCGACAATAAACTAAACTAAACAGGAAGTAACCATTGCGGTAACATTCTCTCCGCGAGGTCACTTCCAGCATGGGAACATTAACGGTTCATTCCTTCAGTGACTTTAGGCCGTACAGACTTTCCGTATTGGTGAAAATGTGTCAGCCTCGATAACAATCAGCACGGGAGCACCTCAAGGCTGCGTGCTCAGCCCCCTGCTGTACTCACGCTATACTCATGGCTGTGTAGCCGGACATAGTATGAACTCCATCATCAAGTTCGCTGACGACACCACTGTTGTGGGACGTATCACTGATGGTGATGAGTCAGAGTATAGAAGTGACTGATTGGGAACGATGGTGGAAAGGGTCAAGAACTTCAAATTCCTGGGCGTGCACATCTCCGAAGATATTTCCTGGTCCCAGCACTCTGATGCAATTATAAAGAAGGCACATCAGTGCCTCTACTTCTAGAGAAAATTACGGAGAGTCGGTTTGTCAAGGAGGAGTCTCTCTAACTTCTACAGGTGCACAGTAGAGAGCATGCTGACTGGTTGCATTGGGGCCTGGTTCGGTAACTTGAACGTCCAGGAGCGGAAAAGACTGCAGAAAGTTGTGACCATTGCCCAGTCCATCACCGGCTCTGACCTCCCCACCATCGAAGGGATCTATCGCAGTTGCTGCCTCAAAAAGGCTGCCAGCATCATCAAGGACCCACACCATCCTGGCCACACACTCATCTCACAACTGCCATTGGGAAGAAGGTACAGGAGCTTGAAATCTGGAACATCCAAGTTCAGGAACAGATTCTTCCCCACAGCCATTGGGCTATTAAACACAACATCAAACAAACTCTGAAGAACAACAGCCTATTACTACTATTGCACTTTATCTGTTTATTTATTGTGTATATATATGGTCTATGGTATATAGACACACTGAACTTTTATCTCCTATTCTGTACTATGTTTACATATTCTGTTGTGCTGCATCAAGCAAGAATTTCATTGTCCCATCTGGAACACATGACAATAAAACTCTCTTGACTCTTGACTTGAGATACAGCACGGAGACAGGCCCTTCGGCCCAGCAAGTCAATGCCGAACAATGATCACTAGCACTGTCCGACACGCTCGGGACAATTTACAATTTTACCAAGCCAACTAACCTACAAACCCGCACGTCTTTGTAGTGTGGGAGGTAACCAGAGCATCCCGAGAAAATCCACACGGGTCACAGGGAGAACGTATAAACTCGGTACCGACAGCCCCCGAGGTCAGGATCGAACCGGGGTCTCTGGTGTTGAAATGCAGCAGCTCTACCACTCAGTACACTCATTGTCAGAACATTCACTGCTCTCTGGGCCGAGAATTCCAAGGGACTGCCGACACCTTTTCCCCAGTTTTCCACCCCGGATTCACTCCCTCAACCCATCCCGAGCTTCCTGATCAAGCTGTAGACTGATGGAGATCAGAGTACGGCCATTCAGCCCATCTACCCGAAGGTGGCCCTGCCCAATTAACAACAGTAAGTGGCCATTAGCAACCGGTCGCTTTTCAATAATATTATAAATGAAGGCGGCACAGTGGAGCAGCTGGTAGAGCCACCTCCTCACAGCACCAAAGACTGGGAACCATCCTGACTAAGGATGCTATCCGTGTGGAGTTTGCACGTTCCCCCTGTGATTGCGTGGGTTTCTCCTGGGTGCTCTGGTTTCCTCCCACATCACAGAGACGTGCGGGATCGTAGGTTAATTGCGCCTAGTGTGTAGGGAGTGTAGAGAACTAACGTAAACGGGTGATCGATGGTTGGCATGGACTCGGTGGGCCAAAGGGACTGTTTCCATGCTGTATTTCTGGAGTTAAGTATAGGAGCAAAGAGGCCGTTCTGCAGTTGTACAGGGCCCCAGTGAGACCACGCCTGGAGTATTGTGTGCAGTTTTGATCTCCAAATTTGAGGAAGGACATTCTTGCTATTGAGGGAGTGCAGTGTAGGTTGATGGGGTTAATTCCCGGGATGGCGGGACTGTCATATGCGAGAACGGAGCAGCTGGGCTTGTATACACTGAAATTTAGAAGGATGAGAGGGTATCTTATTGAAACATATAAGATTATTAAGGGTATGGACTCGCTAGAGGCAGGAAACATGTTCCCGATGTTGGGGGAGTCCAGAACCAGGGGCCACAGTTTCAGAATAAGGGGTAAGTCATTTAGAATGGAGACGAGGAAACACTTATTCACACAGAGAGTTGTTAGTCTGTGGAATTCTCTGCCTCAGAGAATTCCACAGACTTACAACTCTCTGTGTGAAAAAGTGTTTCACCGGCCTCCCCCAACCGGGGAAGGCTGGTTCTTTGGATACTTTCAAGAGAGAGCTAGATAGGGCTCTTAAAGATAGCAGAGTCAGGGGATATGGGGTGAAGGCAGGAACGAGGTACTGATTGGGGATGATCAGCCATAATCACATTGAATGGTGGTGCTGGCTCGAAGGGCCGAATGGCCTACTCCTGCACCTATTGTCTATGGACTAAACTAAACTACGTTCCCCCGCAACACAACTCCCAATCTTGCCCCTGATCAGGAGTTGTTTGCTTTGATGTAACAATTCATTGAAATATTTTTTCTGTTTCTATGCTGTATTGGTAAAAAAAAGATGCTGGAATGCATTTAAGCAATAAAATAGTAAGATTAAACGAGAACTTACCAGTTTGAAGTTTGATCTGTATTTTATGAGGAGTTACGATGAGGGATTACGTGAAGAACCCGTTCAGCACGCATGCGCAGCATACTTCAAAGCAGCGGTGTGGAATCACAGATAGACACAGTTATTGAAGTAAACATAGTAAAGATAAGGAGACATCAGTTTATGAATTTGACCCATATTAATGAGGGTGGGAGCGGAGGGCACGTAATCCCTCATCGTAACTCCTCATAAAATACAGATCAAACTTCAAACTGGTAAGTTCTCGTTTAATCTTACTATTTTACTTCGGAGTCACGTGAGTGATTCCGTGAAGATTTCAAAGCTCTGTCATTTCAAACCGTGTAACAGTTATTGCTACATCACTGCCGAAGTCTTTGAGGGAGGAACTGTGTTATCATGGCCAACCAATGAATCTGTTTGTAGAAAAACACAATGGTATTTTTTAACAATAACAACAAAGAAATTAAATTGTTCCCCTGGGCTTAAATTAAATATTTGCAGTCTGTAAAATCTTTCCTGCAAATAAAAGAGGTTTTGCCAACGGCTTATTATAAAATTTCTGAACGGTCTTACCCCCCACCATCCTGCTGTAGCCAGGATGTGGTTTATAGGCACGTCCATTCTTTTAGCCGTCGACATGGATGCTGCCCTGGTGGAATGAACTTTGTACATGTTAGTTTTTATCCCAGCAGCTTTTAGCACCTGCTTGAGCCATCTCGAAATGGTTTGGCTCGTCACCCGACCATAAGGTTTTTTATGACTGACCCACAAGGCTTTTCATCTCCCTCGAATATTTTGGTTGTGTCTATGTAGGATAATAGGGTCATGGCACATAACCGTGTTTCTGGCGGGTAAGCCCGGAATTCCACGACTGGATTAGGTGTTCCTGGTCTGCTCTGTTTGATCATTCCCTGGATAACGACAGAGATCTGGTCTGGAGCTGTGAGCATGGTGTCCAGTCGCAATAGGTGTAGTGACTGGACCCTCTGTGCAGCTACAAGTGCCATCAACATGAGTGTTTTGAGCATAGATGGTTTCAGGTTGAGGGATCTGGCTGGTGGGCATCCCCTGAGGTATGTCAGGACCACACTGACATCCCATATATGGGTGTACCTTGGTCTAGGGGTTAGAGTTGTAAATACCCTTGATTAGTTTGACCACCAGCTGGTGGGACCCCATGGCCTGTTGTCCTGGAGCTGGTTTTAAATAGACAAGCAGGGCAATTCTAGCTGTGTTGATGGTTCTGTAGCTGAAGTCCTTCATCGTGGTGAAGGTTCACCAGGAATTCCAGTACATTGGTAACTGCAGCGGTTGAGTAGGTGGTCCCTGTATCCAAGCAGTACTTCTCCCGTTTTTTGATGCTGGACAAGTGCTGTTTTTTAGTGGATGTTCGGAGCGATGCTGACATGGTGTTGACGGTTTGTTATGATAATCCCATTCCCAGAAGTGGTTTGTGCAGCATCTGCAACCCAGAAGTTTGATTTTCTCATGGCATGGGTGGCTTGTGCCCAACACTGGGTGTTAATAACTCTGGGTCACTGGGGAATACCATCGGAGTTCCAACAACCATGTCATGGAGTATTGGGAACCATGGCTGTGTAGGCCAGTTGAGTACTATCAAAATACCTGCAGCAGAGTCCATTTGTATTGTGCGTAGCCCCCGACTGATGAGGCAGAAGAGAAGAAAAATTTCCCCAATCCAGCGCAAACGCATCTACCGCTGCTGCCTCAGGGTCTGGTTCCCAAGCGACATACATAGGTACCTGGTGATTTAGCCTAGATGCAAATAAATCGATATCTAGCGTGCCATATTGCTTGATAACTTTTGTGAAAAATATATATTTTGGGGGTTTTAACATCCATTCGATGTTGTCATTAAATTTACGTGATCTGGTGTCTGCCACTGTATTTAGCTTACCTGGTAGGTAAGTTACTGATAGCCAAATATGTCTTTGGACACACCATTGCCAAACTGTATTGACCAACTTGTCGCATGATACCGATTTTATGCCGCCCATATGGTTAATGTAGGCCACCACGTAGTGTTATCTATTTACAACCGTACATGCAAGTGATGCATATTTATGCATATGCTTTTAAACCATAAAAAGTCACCGAAAACATCTCTAGATAATTAATGCCCAGTGTAAGTGGTAATGATGATTCTGGGTTAGTTCATCTACTACTTGTGCTGGATATAGAGTTAGGTGCTTCCCAGTCTTGAGCACTGGCATCTGTTTGGATAACTGACGTAGGGTTAGTGATGATAATAGGCTGAACCTATGTCAAACGTTTTTTGCCCACCACTGTAGTTCTGATATTACTTCAGTGGGTAACTTCATGAAACAACCATAATGACCTGTATGTCGTTTTTGGTACAAAGGTCCGAATTATGTAGCTGGAAATGCTGCTACCATTATCCCAATTACTCTGTTACTTGTCGAGTAGTTGGTAGTTTGTTGACGATTGTGCCAATTCAACTATGTGTCTCTTGGCAATGTTACAGTCACGTAGACTGAATTAATTGTGAAGCCCAAGTAGTCCATGATAGAGGATGGCTTCAACTTAGATTTATCTGGATGTAAGACAACCCCAGGGTTTCGAATAACTGTTTGGTAGCTGAACAGCTAACATAGTCAAATTCATGGTCTTGCCTACCATTTAGGATATCATCAAGATATGCCATGACAATATGTTTTTGTCTTCTGAATATTGCCAGAGCTGGTTTTAGTGTCTGGGTGACACTCTTGGGCTGATGTGAGCCCATTGGGTAACGCTTTAAACTGCTATAGCTGCCCCATCCAGTTAAATTTCAGGTATCTGCGATGATGTTTGTGAATGGTACTAAATGGTAAACATCTTTAAGATGAATGCTTGCCATGAAGTATCCTTTGGAATTTAGTTGTTTGACAGTAACAACCGGTTCCATTTTGAAATGTATATACTTAACAAACATATTTAGTGAAGTTAAGCCAATGATGATGGGACATCCGCCATCTTTTTAGGGTTTAGTGAATATATTTGATACGAATTGCAAAGGTTCAGGTTTCCCCATGACCGTCTGCGGGTTCGGTGTCGGCGTTCCACCCCCGGCGCCATTTATGAGGGCCACCCCTTTTTAATTAGTCCCAGTTCAGCCGTACTTCCGTGGCCGTGGTGACAGCAGCCTGTAAGTCTCACCGGAGCCAGTTCAGCTTGTCCCTCTTGTTTCTTTAATGGAGAGAGGAAAAAGGGGACCCTCTGGGGGTGAATGTTGACCTGGTAGCATTCAATTTCAATTTTTTCTAGTATGAATTGTATTCACTAATGCCATTGAGTATATACTGATCACTGGGGTCGTGATAGACTCCCATGTGTTGGTATGCTCTTGGTATACTGGTAGGAACCAGACCCACCTACCTCCATGGTTATGGGTATTCTTCTGTTTCCTGCCGGTCCAACGAGTGTTGCACGTCGTCTGACGTGGCGGTGACGTTGGGGGGTGGCACATTTTCCATGGGCCCTGGTCTAAATAAGACTTTCGGTGATAGATGCGGACCCCGAGCTTTCATCAGTCCGATATGGTAGACGTTGACTGATGGGTGCGATGGGGTGCTGCTGCGTAGGGATACTGTTTTTGGTTACTCGTCCCGGCCCTGCCCTCATGAGCCGAAAGTTTTGTAAAACCTTTAGCATGTCCTTCATATGCTTTGTGAGGTTTTTGCCACAGAGCAGTGGGTCTGGCTCAGTGGCTGGGGTCTTATGACTTGTTTACGAAGGTTGTGGTCATCTCCGTATTTGTCCATGGAACGAGGCAAAAACGATGTGATGGCTGTAGTCAGGCTTTTAACGCCTCCTGCACAAGGGGTTTCCAATTAGCTGTCCACCACACACCACACCTAGCAGCTCTTCCTGTTCCTGCACCCCTTGCATACTCCCGAGATCTTCAGCCATTGCCCCTGTTCTTGACCAGCCCAGTCCTGGTCACCAAAGCTATCCTCTGGAAAGGAGGAAGCAATGGACAGTGCACAAAGCACTGTGGAGGGAGTGCCTGACCCCCTCTGCGAGAGCACCCCTCCTGGGGTACACCTCGCTGGAGCTCCTGCTCCAAGAGCCGCTCCATGCGGCTCAGGCGGCTGTCTCTCCCGTGCCTGGGTGGAGAGACGTCCCCGTCCGATAATTCGGAGCCACCGGCCGGACGCCTCTTCCTTGGCTTTTACATCCAGCTCGCTGGTCAGGCGCTAGCGGGGCTGTGCTCGGTCACGGTGTCGGGGTAGCGGACTGCCCGGTAAGTGGTCCTACCGCCTTGTTGCTGCCCCCGCGAGATGAAACGCTCCTCCGTGGAGTTGAGCGGGGGCAGATCTGTGCAGGCGGCTGTCTTTCCTCCAGGGCGGGTGGAAAGACATCCCGTCCGATAAGTCGGAGCCACCGGCCGGACGCCTCCGTGGCGTTACTTCCAGCCCGCTGCTTAGGCGCTAGCGGGGCTGGGCTCGGCGCGGTGTCGGGATAGCGGAGCACCAGGTAAACGGTCCTACCACCTTGTTGCTGCCCCCACGATGGAAAACGCTCCTCCGTGGAGTCGAGCGGGGGACAGGTATGTTCCGTTGCTGCCCCCGCGATGCAAACGCTCCTCTGTGGAGTCGAGCGGGGGACAGGTTTGTTGCAGAGCCTTTCTTCTCTGCCGGACAGCAGAAGGCTCCCTGTGAAGGAAACCGACGTCAGCTTACCTAACGGTCCCGTTCTTTCACCTCCATAGCGGGAGAGCCCGACTCCTGCCTGCCGCTGTTGCTCTGCTGGACGTAATGCCGCGCATGCGTGCTGAACGGGTTCTTCACGGAATCACTCACGTGACTCCGAAGTAAAATTTAAGAATCGCAGTTATTTTGGTAAGAGTTGAATGTACATCAACAAGTTACCCATGTTATTTAGTGAAGGTAGACACAAGATGCTGGAGTAACTCAGCGGGACAGGCATTATCTCTGGAGAGAAGGAATGGGTGACGATTCGGGTCGAGACCCTTCTTACATCCCCTGGTTTTGGGTTTTAATATTGATCTGAGCATGGACAAGGGATATGTCAGCAAAGCATAGGAGGAGCTCATGCTCATCCCTCAGTTTACACTTTGCAAAATTATGTTATGGTGGTGTTGGAAAATGGAGAGTACACGATACAGTGAACAATTCAAGAACATGTCAAGAGGTACGGCCCTGTCCCACTGTACGAGTTCATTCAAAGAATTCTCCCGAGTTTGCCCTGATTCGAACTCGGAGATTTACGGTAATGGCCACTCGTCGGTACTCGGGGCTCTCGTGGACATTTTTCAACGTGTTGAAAGATCTTCACGAGTCTTCCCGTGCTTACCTGCCGTTAGCGAGTCTTCCCGAGTACCTGCCGTTAGCGTTACGTGCCGCTAAGAGACGTCCGCAAGCCCCGACGAACTCGCTACGTTCATTCTCCGTGCTTACCACGAGTTTGATTTTTTTTAAACTCGGGAGAGCTCTTGGAATGAACTCGTACTGTGGGACAGGGCCATAAACATTTCAGACTGAAGAAAGGTCTCGATCCGAAGCGTCACCTATTTCTTCTCTCTAGAGATGCTGCCTGTCCCACTGAGTTACTCCAGCATTTTGTGTCTATCTACGATTTAAACCAGCATCTGCAGTTTGTTCCTACTCGTCTTGTTTAGTGGACCAGAACTTGAGCCTTCGACCCTAGTCTCAAATGGCATGGGGACCGATGGACTTCTTCACCACTGCCTATTGTACCCCTACTAGCGTTTCTGCGTGTAACAAATTTGTTAACCCCCTCAACGTTTGAGCCAATTCTTAACCCAGCAAGACTAACAGTACTGGCACGATGGGCTGAAGGGTCTCTTTCTGATCAGCATCCATCAATGAATCTATATGGAGCTCAGGGTGGGGTAAGGGGCAAGACCATGGCTAAGGGATGGACAAAATGAAGGTCAAACATGGGTCTGAAGAAGGGTCTCGACCCGAAACATCACCTGTCCTTGTTTTCCAGAGACGCTGCCGGACCTGCTGAGTTACTCCAACAGTTTATGTCTTTCCTTGGCAAACCAGCATCTGCAGTTCCTTGTTCCTACGTCCAACTGACTGGTTATAATATCATCAGTAGCACACACACACCCCACAGGGTGGTGGATCAGTTCCTCATGTGCCCTGGTTTTTCAAACGTTCTGACTGGAACTCTCAGAAGAATGAGTGGGGACTTCATTGAAACTTACCGAATAGTGAAAGGCCTGGATAGAGTGGATGTGGAGAGGATGTTTTCACTAGTGGGAGAGTCTAGGACCAGAGGCCATCGCCTCAGAATTAAAGGACGTACCTTTAGAAAGGAGACGGGGAGGAATTTATTTAGTCAGAGGGTGGTGAATTCATTGCCACAGACAGCTGTGGAGGCCGTCAATGGGTATTTTTAAGCCGGATATTGATCAGTACGGGTGTCAGGGGTTATGGGGATAGGGCAGGAGAATGGGGCTAGGAGAGAAAGAGAGATCAGACATGATTGAATGGCGGAGTGGACTAGCTGGCCGAATGGCTTACTACTCCTATCACTTATGAACTTATGAACATTCACACACACATACAAAAACACACACAGGCACACACACACACACACAAATATGCACACACATACAGATACACACAAATACACACATACATATACACACACACATATATACACAAATATATACACACCGAGGCACACACGCACACACGCATATACACACACTCATAAACTCACACACACCCACTCACACACATACTCATACACACGCACGCATACACATACACTCACAAACACACAAACACTGCAATAATTTGTTGATGGACATTCCAATCTTACTTAAATACCCGAGATCTATAGCTTAGTTTTAGTTTTAGAAATACAGCGCGGGAACAGGCCATTCGGCCAATCGAGTCCGCACCGACCAGCAATCCCTGCACATTAACACTATCCTACACACCCTAGGACCAATTTACACTTTTCCAAGTATACAAACCCAAGCCAATTAACCTGCAAACCTGTACGTCTTTGGAGTGTGGGAGGAAACCGACGATCTCTGACAAACCGGGGAGAACGTACAAACTCCGTACAGACAGCACCCGTAGTCAGTATCGAACCCGGGTCTCTGGTGCTGCAAGCGCTGCAAGTCAGCAATTCTGCTGTCTACTTTCTTAAAGGTTCTTGAATGACAAGATGCCTGGCAGGTCTTTGAATTTGCCGGCCGAGAGAGTAGCGAATAGTCTATCATTGAGTGAACTCACGACTCAGACTGAACGCTTTTTGGACATTTAAATGCACCAAATAAGGGAGTACAAGAGACGTGAAGCATCGTGTAAGCTTGTGGCTCACAGAACATAGTGCAACACAGTGTCTGTGATGAACATGATGCCAGGTGAATCTAATCTCCTCTGCCTGCACATAATCCACACCCCTCCATTCCCTGCATATCCATGTATCTGTTCAAAAGTCTCTTAAAAGCCACTATCGTCTCTGCCTCCACCACCACCCCTGGCGGCACCTTCCAGTCACCCATCACCCTCTGTGTGAAAAAATCTCCTCGCCCCACGCAGCTCCTTTAAACTTTGCCCCTCTCACCTTAAAGCTATGCCTTCTGGTCACAGGCATGCACAGATACACCATGCACACATGTGCACACACACACACACACACACACACACACACACACACACACACACACACACACACACACACACACACACACACACACAGACTTGTGCACACACGCACACATTAACCAGACACACATGCACACACAGACACTTGTGCAAGCATGGCACAAACACGCTGAGCACACACACAGACTCGTGCCTGTGCACGCACATGTATACACACCAACAATGCATATACATAAACACTTGTGAATACATGGCACACTTGTACACACACACACCGACTGAGCACACATGCAGACATACTCGTGCACACACACACACGGGAACACGCACTAACAGGCGTGCATAGACACTCCATGCAACCCCTGCACAACTACACACACTAACTCTGCACAAATACACACACATGTGCATACATGCATAAACATGTACACACACATTGACTGCACACAGATGTGCACTCGCACACACATGTACACACCATGTCAACATGCACACCACTCATTTGCATTTGCATATATGTCCACACATTAATCGTGCACACACACACATGTGTGCACATGTAACCCACTATGCACACATACACAAGCATGTGTACACAAATGTATACACACACTCACTGTGCACAGCTACACACACTCGTGTGTGAATATGTGTCCACACACTAACCATGCGCACACACTTGTGCATACATACACACACTAACTGTGCACACACTGGCACACTTGTGCACACACTGACCATGCACATGCACATACCTGTACACTCATGCACACACACACACACACTAATGGTGCACATACTCATGCACGTGCGCACACGCATATACATAGTATCGGTGCACGCACTCGCATTCACTTACCGTTGCTGAACATCTCGTCGTCTGTCAGCTGGCCATCTTTTGCATACAGAACTCCAAACTTGAAGTTCACCGAGCCCTGGTCAAACAATAAAAACATGCTGCGTTTTGCAACAGTGTGCACGTACTGGTATTTATATTACATGCAGCGTGGAGGGGGAATGGAACGTTGCAACTGAGACCCAGCAGTTTACAAAATTCTAAACAGAGCCGCTTTATTTGGAGAACGGCACAGCGGCGCAGCGGTAGAGTTGCTGCCTCACAGCGCCAGAGGCCCCGGTTCGATCCCGACTACGGGTGCTGTCTGTACGGAGTTTGTACCTTCTCCCCGTGACCTGCGTGGGTTTTCTCCGAGATCTTCTGTTTCCTCCCACACTCCAAAGATGTGCAGGTTTGTAGGTCAATTGGCTTGGTGTTAATTGATTTTTTTTTTAAATTGTCCCTAGTGTGTGTGGGATAGTGTTAATGTGCGGGGATCGCTGGTCAGTGCAGACTCTGGTAGGCCGAAGTCTGTATCTATCTGTAAACTAAACTAAACTAAACACATTGCGGACAAGATTAACAGTGTGGAAGTTTGTCCATGAGGGCACATTATGGTGTTGATGAGATGAGAGATATTCCAGAATGAGCTCATGCTATCATCCTGGGTTTGGACGGCTGCCTGTTGCCATGGTGTTGTTTAGTTCAAACCAAATACATCAGGAGTTTGCACTAACACTTTGATAGGAAAATGCAGGACCTTGCCAAAGTTGGAGCGCTCCATTGTATGCTCTACTTCTGTAAGTACAAGCACCTTCCTACACCCACCTCCTCTTTGTCCCCCTCTGTACCCCCCACCTGTGCTCCACTTGGATGAGCATCTATATATCACCACCCCGTCCCTTCCCAACCCTCTCCACTGGCTTCGCATTCGCCTCTCCACTCCTGATCTCATCTCACACCATTTGATTTAGTTTAGTTTAGAGATACAGCGTGGAAACAGGCCCTTCAGCCCACCTGCTCCAATCTTGATGGATTACCAGGGGGAGAAGTGGCGTCCAATATCAGAATCAGAATCAGAATCAGAATCAGAATCACACTTTATCCGCCAAGTATGTTTTGCAACATACAAGGAATTTCATCAGGAAAATGTAATATTAGATCCCCCCCACCCCCACCTTCCAGAGCCGGCTCTTGGCTGGGTGACATGGCTGGCCAAAAGGAAAGAACTATAGCAACTGGTTGGTTTTCTTTTGTATTTTAGTTTAGTTTAGTTTAGTTTAGTTGAGTAACACAGTGTGGTAACAGGCCTTTCGGCCCACCGTGTCTGCGCCAATCAGCGATCCCCACGCACTAACACTAACACACTAGGGACAATTTACAATTTTACTGAAGCCAATTAACCTACATAACAGCACGTCTTTGGAGTGTGGGAGGAAACCGGGGCGCCTGGAGAAAACCCACGCAGGTCATGGAGAGAACGTGCAAACTCAGTACAGGCATCACTCGTAGTCAGGATCGAACCTGGTTCTCTGGCGCTGTGAGGCAGCAACTCTAGCGCTGCGCCACCGTGCCACACTATTTGGCTTTTCAACTATAGTCTTTGTCCAACCAACTGCCAATCAACCCCCCCCCCCCCCTCCCCACCCCAACCACCACCTTAAGACACAGGTGAAGAATTAGGCCATTGGTGCCATCGAGTCTACTCCACCATTCAATCATTGCTGATCTATTTTTCCCTCTCAACTGGGTCCTCCTGCCTTCTCCCCGTAACCCTTGACACCCGTATTAGTCAAGAACCTATCAAGCTCAGCTTTAAAAATACCCAATGACTTGGCTTCAGATCCCACAGATTCACCACCCTCTTGATCGCCTGCATCCACCTCTCACTCACCAGGCTTTGTCCCGCCCCCTCCTCTCATCCAGCTTTCACTCCCCGACTAGAATCAGTCTGAAGAAGGGTTCCGACCCAAAATGTCGCCAGTCACGTTCTCCAAAGCTGCTGCCTGACCCTCTGAGTTACTCCAGCACTCTGTGTCCTTTCCTGTAAGCGCTCCTTTCCTTCATATCCACGCACCTGCCCTCCCTCTCTCCCTCTGTAACCTAGACTAGGCCTCTAGCCCCTTCCTCATCCTAGACCTCCACCTCCCCAGGTCCAAGCCTGAACCCCATGTCTCCCACTCCCCAAGAAACAGCTCCGCCGCCACTGTAACCTTCCCTCATGACCCCCTGTATGAATCCTCACCCTGTCCTCTAACCCCACCCCTCCCCCGGACTCCTTCTCCCAATCTGACCTTTGCCCTCCCTCCGCACTACCAACCCAACATTTGACCTTTGCCCTCTCCCCACACTATCTTCCTTCAGCCTCCCTCCCAAAGCCTTGGCTTCCCCGTCTCATACCCACCCCCCCCCCCCCCCTCCCTGTAGCCACTTTCTTTCCTGAGCCCCAGCCCTCCCTCTCTCCCTCTGTCTCTCCCCTCCATCCACTCCCCCTCCCCCAACACTGTACCCCTCTCTCCGCGTGTGTGCCCTCCAACCCCCCCTCCTCCCTCCCCAGGGAACGGGTGAAAATGTTTTAAGTTGCTCACGTGCCTCTGCCCCGCTCACCCCTTTGTGACAGACTGGGCCCCGCTCTCTCATACCAACACGGTAAACCGGCCTGTTGCTGAAGCACCACCTCCACTCCGCTTCCCCCCCCTCACTCTGGAACCCCTCTGCTGAAGTCTCGATCCATCATAAGACACAAGGACTCAAATCATTAACCCTCAGCAGTTGGTGTATTTCACTTGCTCAAGGGGAGATCCATGGATAGGACAGGTGTGAAAAACGGTGGGCCTGGCGCGGGGAACTTTGTGACGTTGTCGATGCCCTTTATGTAGCCACTATTTACATACCTTGGGCGTGCAAGCTAAGAATTTCACTGTGACTTGTCATGTGTAACAATAAAGTATCCATTCAATTTAATACTCCACAACCCATTCACAGCAACCCCTGTCTGCATTATATCCCCTGCACCATCTCCTTCCCCATTAAACCCCTTTCCCTCTACCCCTCGGCTCCTGCCCCCTCTACTATTCCCCACTGTTCTCTAACCCGTCCCCTTAAAGTACACCCCTTCCCTGTCACCATCTTGTCCCTTTAAACCTGTAGCCCCTCCCTCCCGTCACCTCTTCTGTCCCCCACCCAGTAATGCCCCTCTCCCCCTATAATCCCACGCTCCCACTGTCTCCACACTATCTGCCCCATCGATCCTCCTCTGCCCTCTCCCAGTCCTTCCCATACCCTTCCCTCCTCATGGACTCCATCTCCGCTGCCTCCCATCTCCTTCCTGTAATCAATCTCTTACACGTGACCCCGACACTCCCTGTATTCCCCCCTCCCCATAATTTCTCAATCCCATTGCAACTCCTCCCTCCCTGAGCACCACTAACTGCCCATCACCCCCCCCCCAATGCACCCTCCCCTATCCTCCAACCACCCCCCCCCCCCCCCCTACCACCACCCTCTCTGCCACTCTGCCCCTTCCTCCCAACACCCCTCCCTCTCAAGTAATGTCAGCTCAGTGACGGCAACTAACAGAGACAACAGTCACAGGCCCAGTCACATTCACCACACTTACCTCTTGTTCCTCAAGAACAAGCAAGTCCTGCCGGGCAGAAAGAGAACAATGTCAGGCGGTCTGGCAGCTTAACGTACACATCTAAAGGCCATTATCGAGCAGTTGATTCCAACTGACCATTCACCCACAGCAAACACCGCACACAGGGAGAGGCGAATCAGGGGTTAATGGGTATTGTGGGTTGTGGATGTGACCCAGTCCAGTCACACAGACCACACTCCCCGCCATTGACTCCATCTACACGTCACGTTGCCTCAGGAAAGCAGCCAACACAATCAAAGACTTGTCCCACCCCGGACATTCCTTCTTCTCCCCGCTCCCGTCCGGCAGAAGGTACAGAAGCTTGAAAGCGCGCACCACCAGACTCAGGAACAGCTTCTTCCCCTCAGTTATCAGGCTTCTGAACCGTCCTTCCCTAAGTTAGGGTACTGTCCAATTCACCTCTACCTGATTGTGGACATTGGACATTGGATAGCTGCTCTACATCGGTGAGACCAAACGTAGGCTTGGCGATCGCTTCGCCCAACACCTCCGCTCAGTTCGCAATAACCAACCTGATCTCCCGGTGGCTCAGCATTTCAACTCTCCCTCCCATTCTGCATCTGACCTTTCTGTCCTGGGCCTCCTCCACGGTCTGAGTGAGTCCCGTCAAAAATTGGAGGACCTCATATTTTGCTTGAGTAGTTTACACCCCAGCGGTATGAACATTGACTTCTCCAATTTCAGGTAGTCCTTGCTTTCTCTCTCTTTCCCTCCCCTTCCCAGCTCTCCCACAGCCCACTGTCTCCGCCTCTTCCTTTCTTCTTCCCACCCCACCCATCCCCTCATCAGTCTGAAGAAAAGTCTCGACCCAAAACGTCACCCGTTGCTTCACTCCATAGATGCTGCCTCACCCGCTGAGTTTCTCCAGCATTTTTGTCTACCTTTGTCTCTGGAACTGATGCGCTACATTGCTGAGAACTATATTCTACACTCAGTACCTTCCCCTTTGCTCTACCTGACTAGTTTGACTGGATTGTATTGATTTATGGTATTATCTGATCTGCTTGGATAACATGCAGAACAAGGCTTTTCACTGTACCTCAGTACATGTGACATTTAACAAACGTAAACTAACCTAAGAAAGCAGCCAAAACCAAACTGGACATAATTTCCATTTGTTTCTGAAGAAGGGTCCTGACACATACATCAACTGTCCATGTTCTCCAGAGATGCTGCCTGACTCATTGAGTTCCTCCAGCACTTTGTGTTTTTTTTTAAACAAGTATCCGCAGTTCCTTGTGTCGGGTCGTGCATCACCGAGTTTCAGTTCTGATAATTGGTCACCAACCAAAACGCTAACACAAAGTGCTGGAGGAACTCAGCGGGTCCGGCAGCATCTGAGGAGGGAATGGACAGGTGTCATTTTGGGTCAGGAATTTCCTGATCATGGAGGGAGAACAGTGAGAGAGGGCCTCACAGAACCTCTGTCAGTGAACCAACATGGCCCCTCTAAGCTCCATGCCCACATTTAACCCTCATCCCTCCAAACCTTTCCTTTCCATGTACCTGTCTATGTGTCTTTTAAATGCCTCAACTACCTCCTTCTGGCAGCTCGTTCCATACACCCACCACCTTCTGAGTGAACAAGCTCCTTCTCATGTTTCTATTAAATCATGTCCCACTCAACTTAAATCTAAAGGGCCTGTCCCACTTACGAGGTAATTCAAGAGTGCTCCCTTGATTCGAATTCGGGGAATTACGGTAATAGCCGCGCGTAGGAATTCGGGGCTCTCGTGGACATTTTTCAACATGTTGAAAAATATTCACGAGCTTACTGCGTTTCCCGAGGACCTGCCGTTAGCGTTACGAGCCGCTGAGAGACGTCCCCGAGCTCCGACATACCCGCCACGTACATTCTACGTACGTACCACGAGTTTGATTTGTTTTTAAACTCGGGAGAGCTCTTGAATTACCTCGTACAGTGGGACAGGCCATTAAGTCCTCTGGTTCTTGATTCCCCTACACTGGGTAAAAGACTCTGCATTCACCCTATCTATTCCCCTCATGATTTTACACAACTTTATAACATCACCCCCAGCCTCCTGCACGCCAAGGAATAAAGTCCCAGCCTGCCCAACCTCTCCCCGTAGCTCGGATCTTCGAGTCCTGGCAAGATCCTTGTGAATTTTCGCTGCACCCTTTCCAGTTTAGTGACTTTTATTTTCAGCTCATCGGGAAAAGTTAAGGGCCTGTCCCACTTTCACGACCTAATTCACGACCTCTGCCGAGTTTGTCCTTAACTCAGACTCGTAGCATGGTCGTCACGAGGTCGTCACGAGGTCGTAGGAGGTCGTGATGCTAGTCGTAGGTACCCGTGGCATCAAGTAGGTCGGGGCGTTTTTCTAGCCTGATGAAAAATGTCCACGTGTAATAAAGTTCGTGAATTAGGTCGTGAAAGTGGGACAGGCCCTTTAGATTTACAGTCCTGACTTTGGATAGGATGAGAACTGGCATTGTACTAAATGAATGGCAGTGAACCCTGGCGATAACGGGGTGGGGGATGGTGTCCGTTATTGCCGATTGTCCGCTATAACAGAGTGAGGTGGGTGAAGCTTAACCCAGGGCAGGGAGAGGGAAGAGACGTGGTGTTGAGTGGGGGTGGGGGGTCTACAGACGGAGAGCAGCAGAGCCACCGGCCCCACACACGGTGCTCCAAGGACGGGTCCAGTTCTCACGCCACCTTCATGCCGCTCGCTCTCTCTCCTCCCCCAACCAGAAGCTCCCGCCGCAGAGGTGGCGGAGTACGGGAGTCAAACTATAACACAAGTCCACTATATGGAGGGCCGATATTACAAGGGTTTACTTATCGACCATTTTCCCCAATCGAAAACTTTGATACAACTGCGATCTGATATATGATAAAAAGAACTAATACCCAATGTTGCTGCCGCTCGTTGATAATGTCAGCTGTACACACACAAACTACAAAAACACAAGAGCAACCCTTGATCAAGCAGGAGCTTACCTTCTGTATCTCTGGAGTAAATATTTCCCGAGGGCCTTTCTCAAATTTGTCAAGGTTCATGGCACTGAAAAATAATTTGGAGGTTGACAAAGATATTCAGTGCAATGTCATCTCAGGCAAGCCTTCATTACAAGTGCGGTAGCCCTGTAACCAGGGAGCCATGCACAACTGCAGATGCTGGTTAATACACAAAAGGACACAGGGTGCTGGAGTAACTCAATGGGTCAGGCAGCATCTCTGAGGAGCATGGGTATCCATGTTCGGCAGAGATGCTGACTGCCAGACCTGCTGAGTTACTCAAGCACTCTGTGTCCTACCATATAATATGCATCCGCTCCTGAATTTCCTTCATGAATCGCGTGCCAGCAGTGAGCAGTGAAGTAGTTGAACTCAGCATCATGTTCAGCATGGATATTGTGGGCTGGAGGGTCTGTCTCTTGCTGTGCTGCTAAATATTCTACAAGGTTCAGATTCACACTTTGCCTTAAATCCCTTTTCCTACAAAGTAACATTAGCAAATTTGCAGATGACACAAAGCTGGGTGGCAGTGTGAACTGTGAGGAGGATGCTATGAGAATGCAAGGTGACTTCGACAGGTTGGGGGAAAGGGCAGATGCATGGCAGATGAAGTTTAATGTGGATAAATGTGAGGTTATCCACTTTGGTTGCAAAAACAGGAAGGCAGATTACTATTTAAATGGCGTCAAGTTGGGAAAAGTGGAAGTACAACGGGATCTGGGGGTCCTTGTACATCAGTCTATGAAAGTAAGCATGCAGGTACAGCAGGTAGTGAAGAAAGCGAATGGCATGTTGACCTTTATAACAAGAGGAGTCGAGTATAGGAGCAAAGAGGTCCTTCTTTTGTACAGGGCCCTAGTGAGACCACACCTGGAGTATTGTGTGCAGTTTTTGTCCCCTAATTTGAGGAAGGACATTCTTGCTTTTGAGGAAGTGCAGAGTAGGTTTACAAGGTTAATTCCCGGAATGGCAGGACTGTCATATGCTGAGAGAATGGAGCGACTGGGCTTGTACACTCTGGAGTTTAGAAGGATGAGAGGGGATCTTATTGAAACATATAAGATTGTTAAGGGTTTGGACATGCCAGAGGCAGGAAACATGTTCCCGATGTTGGGGGATCCAGAACCAGGGACCACAGTTTAAGAATAAGGAGTAGGCCATTTAGAACGGAGACGAGGAAACACTTTTTCTCACAGAGAGTGGTGAGTCTGTGGAATTCTCTGCCTCAGAGGGCGGTGGAGGCTGTTTCTCTGGATGCTTTCAAGAGAGAGCTAGATAGGGCTCTTAAAGGTAGCAGTCAGGGGATATGGGGAGAAGGCAGGAACAGGGTACTGATTGGGGATGATTAGCCATGATCACATTGAATGGCGGTGCTGGCTCGAAGGGCCGAATGACCTACTCCTGCACCTATTGTTTATTGTCTACCTTATTTAGACTTTAGACTTGAGAGATACAGCGCAGAAACAGTCCGCACCGACCAGCGATCTCCGCATACGAACACTATCCCACACACACGAGGGCCAAGTTACATTTATATCAAGACATTAGGGACGGTTCGTCTAGAGAGGCTATATGGATGAAGCCGAGGAACAAGAAAGGAATGATCATCTTGTTGGGGGTGTACATCAGACCCCCAAATAGTCAACGGGAATTAGAAGAACAAATGTGCCGGGAGATTTCAGACAGCTGCAGGTCAAATAAGGTTGTTGTAGTAGGAGATTCCAACTTTACCAATATAGACTGGGGAAATCATAGTGTGATGGGTTTAGATGGGGTGCAATTCCTCAAAAGTGTTCAGGAGAGCTTTCTTAAACAGTATGTGGAGGCCCCCACATGTGAGAGGGCAATGCTGGATCTAGCATTGGGAAATTGGGAAGAGCAAGTTAATGAAATGTTTGTGGAGGAGCCTTTTGGACCAGTGACCACAGTTCCATTAGGTTTAAGATAGTTATGGATCGGGACGGAGAGGGTCCACGTGTTAAAATGCTCAACTGGGGTAAGGCCAACTTTGAGGGTATGAGAGAAGGTCTCGCTCAAGTTGACTGGAGCAGGTTATTTGAGGGGGAAGGAACATCAGCCAAGTGGAATATTTTAAAAGTGTGCTGAAGAAAGCTCAGGATATGTATGTCCCCGTTGAGTGAAGGGCAAAGCAGGCAAACGTAAGGAAGCTTGGCTGATGAGGGAAATCAAGGAGTTGGTCAAAAATAAGAAGGATGCATGGGACAGGTATAGGCAGCTGGGATCAAGTGCATCCCTGGAGGAGTTTCGGGAACTAAGGAGAAAACTAAAAAAGGAAAATAAGGGGAAAAAGGAGCCAGGAGATAGCTCTGGAGGGTAGCATTAAGGACAATCCCAAAATATTTTATAAAAAGATAAAGGAGAAAAGGGTAACTAGAGAGAGAGTGGGACCTCTCAGGAATCAAAGCGGTCACCTTTGTGTTGAGCCACAGGAGATGGGCAAGGTCCTCAATGAGTATTTCTCCTCTGTATTTACCGAGGAGAAAGACAGTAGGACGGAGGAAATTGGAGCAGGCACTGGAAGTGTCTTGAGAGCAGTCAGTGTTACCGTAGAAGAAGTACTGAAGGTATTGTCGTGTATGAAGGTGGACAAATCTCCAGGGCCTGGTCAGATATATCCGAGGACATTGCGGGAAACTAGAGAGCTATATTGCGGGAGCCCTGGTTGAAATTTACGAGTCGTCCTTAAATACAGGAGTGGTGCCGGAAGACTGGAGGGTGGAAAATGTTGTGCCTCTTTTCAAGAAGGGCTGCAGGGAAAATGCTGGGACCTATAGGCCGGTGAGCTTAATATCTGTAGTTGGAAAGTTACTAGAGAGTATTCTGAGGGATAGGTTATACAGACATTTGGATGGGCAAGGGTTGATTAGGGTCAGCATGGTTTTGTACGTCGGAGGTCGTGTCTCACAAATTTGATTGAGTTTTTTGAAGACGTGACCAAAAAGGTCAATGAGGGCAGAGCTGTAGATGTTGTGTACATGGATTTCAGTAAGGCATTCGACAAGGTTCCGCATAGTAGGCTGCTCTGGAAGGTTAGATCGCATGGGATCTAAGGAGAGATAGCTGAATGGATAGCAAATTGGCTTCATGGAAGGAAGCAGAGGGTGATGGTGGAAGGTTGCTTCTCGGACTGGAGGCCTGTGACTAGTGGTGTGCCTCAGGGTTTGGTGCTGGGCCCGTTACTGTTTGTCATCTACATCAATGATTTGGATGAGAACATACAGGGCAAGATTAGCAAGTTTGCTGATGATATAAAAGTGAGTGGTTTTGCAGATAGTGAAGATGGTTGTGAAAAATTGCGGCAGGATCTGGATCGATTGGCAGGTGGGCGGAGGAATGGTTGATGGAATTTAATACAGATAAGTGTGAGGTGTTGCGTTTTGGGACATTGAACAAGGGCAGGACCTACACAGTGAATGGTGGGCCTCTGGGAAGTGATGTAGAGCAGAGGCATCCAGGGGTACAGGTGCATGGGTCGTTGATGGCCGAGTCGCAGGTAGATAAGGAAATTTTCAGCTGACTGGATAGCACACAACAAAAGCCTTTCACTGTACACGTGACAATAAACTAAACAGAAATGGGAGTAGGTGAAGTTTTGGGTCTGAAGAAAGGCCTCAATCCGAAACCTCACCTATTCTTTTTCTCCAGAGATGCTGTCTGTCCCGCTGAGTTACTCCAACATTTTGTGTCTGTCTTACACATTTAGAGTATTGTGTTCAGTTCTGGGCACCATGTTATAGGAAAGATGTTTTCAAGCTGGAAGGGGTGCAGAGAAGATTTACAAGGATGTTGCCAGGGCTCGAGGGTCTGAGCTACAGGGAGATATTGAGCAGGCTAGGACTCTATTCCTTGGAGTGCAGGAGGACGAGGGGTGATCCCATAGAAGTAAATAAAATCATGAGAGGAATAGATCGGATAGACGCACAGAGTCTGTTGCCCAGAGTAGGTGAATCATAGCTTTAAGATGAGGGAGGAAAGATTTAATAGGAATCTGAGGGGTAACTTTTTTACACAAAGAGTGGTGGGTGTATGGAACAAGCTACCGGAGGAAGTCTGAAGAAGGGTTTCGGCCCGAAACGTTGCCTATTTCCTTCGCTCCATAGATGCTGCTGCACCCGCTGAGTTTCTCCAGCATTTTTGTGTACCGGAGGAAGTAGTTGAGAGAGGGATTTGGCCCAAAGGTAGGCAGGTGGGACTAGTGTAGATGAGACATGTTGGCCGGTATGGGCAAGTTGGGCTGAAGGGCCTGTTTCCACGATATATCACTCTATGACTCTAACAAGAGTGACTAGCACACCCCCCCCCCCCCCCCCCCCCCCCCCCCCCCCCCCAGCAACCTACCTTAGAATAGATTTGACAGAAAGTGTTTTCGTAGGACTATACGGAAGGCAAATTTTCTGTGTCCCCTGTGGTGGCAAGAGAAAAAAGAGTAATTCTGTCAGGAAAGATGTCTAGAATTCTCTGCCCCTGATCTTTGCCAGGGTTCAGTGGCAGGTCCTGTTGTGGTGGCCTTCGACACACCAGGTAACACTCATTATTTCATCTGGTCACATTTAACCCACTAGACCCCATCCATCCAAAGAACCCCAGCTCTCCCCCTGAATCCTGAAACTCCCACTTGAAACAAATTCTTCCCTTGGAACCCCCTCTCCTGCTGAACCACATCCGTCCTATTGAAAGTCACCTCTCCCCCTGATCCCTGAGTCTCTCCCCTGAACCCCATCTTTCTTTGAGGACCTCAACTCCCCCCTCCCCCCTCCCCCCTCCCCCAACCCTGAACCTCCCCCTGAAACCCATTCTTCCCACTAACCCCTGAACCCTGAGCCTCCCACTAGATCCCATCCCTCTCTGTCCATCCCTTTCTCTCCATCCCTCCTTTGGAAGGAATGGGGAAATCTAGGATCTTGGACGAATCTTGGGCGACGTTGGATGAATCTTAAATCATCTTGGAAGGATCGTGGATCTCAGACCAAGAGGAATTCTTCATCCTGAATACCCTCACCCCAAACTCCACACTTGATGCTCCCTCCAAGAAGCTGGAGTCGCAATGACAGGCAAGAGGTGGAGTAACATAGAAACAGAGAATAGGTGCAGGAGTAGGCCATTTGGCCCTTTGAGCCAGCACCGCCATTCAATATGATCATGGCTGATCATCTGAAATCAGTACCCCGTTCCTGCTTTCTCCCCATATCCTTTGATACCATTACTCCTGAGAGCTGCATATATTTAACTTTCTCTTGAAAACATCCAGTGAATTGGCCTACACTGCCGTCTGTGGCAGAGAATTCCACAGATTCACAACTCTCTGGGTGAAGAAGTTTTTCCTCATCTCAGTCCTAAATGGCCCACCCATTATTCATAAACTATGACCCCTGGTTCTGGACTCCCCCAACGTGGGGAACATTTTTCCTGCATCTAGCCTGTACAATCCCTTAAGTATTGTATATGTTTCTATAAGATTCCCTCTCATCCTTCTGCCTTCAAGTGAATACAACCCCAGTCGACCCATTCTTTCATCATATGTAAATGAAAGGGTGGACCACGGGACAATGGACTCCGTTGCCACGTCAAACGGTTCAAGATGGGACAAGCCTGAAGAATGAAGAGTTATTAAACCTTGTGCAGACAGTAACAAAGCTTTGATTATTATCACGCTGACTTGGAAAAGCAGCCAACACAATCAAAGACTCGTCCCACCCCGGTCATTCCTTCTTCTCCCTGCTCCCATCCAGCAGAAGGTACAGAAGCTTGAAAGCGCGCACCACCACACTCAGGAACAGCTTCTTCCCCTCTGTTGTCAGCCTTCTGAACGGTCCTTCCATGAGCTCGGGTACTGTCCGATTCACCTCTACCCCATTGCGGACATTGGACTTTGTCTGTGGAACTGATGCGCTACAATGCTGAGAACTATATTCTGCACTCTGTATCTTCCCCTTTACTCTACCTATTGTACATGAGTTTGACTTGATTGTGTTTATGTATAGTATTATCTGATCTGTTTGGTTAGAATGCAGAACATTTTACTGTGCATCGATACACATGACAATAATAAATTTAAACATTCATAATATAATTCATAATAAAATAATATCCATTAATTCATTCATTCATTTATTTATTCATAAACTAAAACCTATTATGAATACTCATAATGGATATGACCGAGTTTGTGAATAAAGTGAACAAAAGCCTAAAGGGAGTGAATGAAGAGTTGAGATGGGATCTCCATTCTCCCCCACTTCCTCCCCTATCCAGCAAGGCCAGCAGCATCATCTAGGACCAGTCGCACCCCGGCCACTCCCTCTTCTCCCCTCTCCCATCGGGCAAAAAGTACAGAAGTGGGAAAACACACACCTCCAGATTCAGGGAGAGTTTCTTCCTAGCTGTTATCAGGCAACTGAACCATCCTTCCACAACCAAAGAGTAGTGCTGAACTACTATCTACCTCTTTGGAGACCATCAGACTATCTTTGATCGGACTTTAATGGCTTTACCTTGCACTAAACGTTATTCCCTAAAGGGGCTGTCCTACTGTACGAGCTAATTGAAGAGCTCTCCCGAGTTTAAAAAAAAATCAAACTCGTGGTAAGCAAGTAGAATGTATGTAGCGAGTACGTCGGAGCTCGGGGATGTCTCTTAGCGGCTCGTAACGTTAACGGCAGGTACTTGGGAAACGCGGTAAGCTCGGGGAGACTCGTGAAGACATGTTGAAAAATGTCCACGAGAGCCCCGAGTACCTACGAGTGGCCATTACCGTAATTCTCCGAGTTCGAATCAGGGGAAACTTGGGAGAACTCTTGAAGTAGCTCGTAAGGTGGGACAGCCCCATTATCATGTATCTGCACACTGTGAATGGCTCGATTGTAATCATGTATTGCCTTTCTGCTGACTGGTTAGCATGCAACAAAGGCTTTTCACTGTACCTCGGTACACGTGACAATAAACTAAACCTAAATTAAACCTGTCCCACTTTGATGAGATTCGCTTCTCTCGCTGTTCCTTGTCTGCATCCCCGAAGGTGCACTCTCAAGTTCAGAGCCAGCTTCTTCCTGAAACTCCTATTGCAGCCCGAGAGAGTCAAAATCCAAACAATGCTAGATTATTTCCCCTAACACTCAACCATATAGTTTAGTTTCATTTTGTTTAGAGATCCAGCACAGAAACGGGTCCTTCCGTTCCCAAGTCCACGCCGACCATGGATCACCCGTTCACCCCAGTTCTATGATGTCCCACTTTATCATTCACTGGCTACACACCAGGGCCAATTTACAGAGGGACAATTAACCTGCAAACCCGCACGTCTTTGGGATGTGGGAGGAAACCGGCATGTTGGCCTTTATAACAAGAGGAATCGAATATAGGAGCAAAGAGGTTGTTGTACAGAGCCCTAGTGAGACCACACCTGGAGTATTGTATACAGTTTTGGTCCCCTAATTTGAGGAAGGACATTCTTGCTATTGAGGGGGTGCAGCGTAGATTTACAAGGTTAATTCCCGGGATGGCGGGACTGTCATATGCTGAGAGAATGGAGCAGCTGGGCTTGTACACTCTGGAGTTTAGAAGGATGAGAGGGTAGGTCATTGAAACATATAAGATTGTTAAGCGACTGTCACAGTCGTAGCAGGTAGCTGAAAAAGTGGCTACTGGACCCCCCTCCCCCTCCCCACCCTTTGACAATGTCCACGACAACCTACCACCTCGTCGACGTCAAGCTACGGCAAGCTACCGACAACCGCCGACCCATTAGGACGTCCACCTATGACCATTGGCGTATCTCATTGAAACATATAAGATTGTTAAGGGTTTGGACGCTAGAGGCAGGAAACATGTTCCCAATGTTGGGGGAGTCTAGAACCAGGGGCCACAGTTTAAGAATAAGGAGTAAGCCATTTAGAAAGGAGACGAGGAAACACTTTTTTCTCACAGAGAGTTGTGAGTCTGTGGAATTCTCTGCCTCAGAGGGTGGTGGAGGCAGGTTCTCTGGATACTTTCAAGAGAGAGATAGATAGGGCTCTTAAAAATAGCGGAGTCCGAGGAGAAGGCAGGAACGGGGTACTGATTGGGGATGATCAGCCATGATCACATTGAATGGCGGTGCTGGCTCGACGGGCCGAATGGCCTACTCCTGCACCTATTGTTTATTGTCTATTGAAACCGGAGCACACGGAGGAAATCCAAGGTCATGGGGTGAAGGTGCAAACTTCATACAGACAGCCGCTGAGGTCAGGGTTTAACCCGATCTCTGGCGCTGTGAGGCAGTGGCTCTACCCGTTGCACCACTTATTCAAATAATTCAGCAACGTGGGCAATTATGACCATCTGGTTTGGGTGATGTAGCCACATGAATATGTTAATGTTACAAGGCGTGAGTCAAAGGCTGCAGTCACACATTCATTACCATTTTTCTACAGGATTTTTGAATAAAGATTCCATAAATACCTTCTGTTGACATTAAGTTAATCGATACATCCCGAATGGTTGCATCATTTATAAATACAGGAATCACATCAGGCATCTTCCAGACACCAGGTAGTGTATTCATTTTAAAAGATTTGTTACATAAAGGTATAATTGTGCCTCCTTTTAGATTTAGAGTTTTAGTTTTAGATTTCCAGTCCTGATTAAGGTTCTTTCATCTGAAACAGACTGTTTTACTTTGGATTAGTTTAGTTCAGAGATACAGCGTGGAAACAGGCCCTTCGGCCCACCGAGTCCGTGCCGACCAGCGCTCCCCACACACTAACACTATCCTACACACACTAGGGGCAAGCTACAATCTTACTACCTGATTAGCCTACAAGCCTCTACGTCTTTGGAGTGCGGGAGGGAACCAGAGCACCCGGAGAAAACCCACACTGTCACAGGGGGAACGTACAAACTCCGTACAGACAGCACCCGTGGTCGGGATCGAACCTGGGTGTCTGGCGCCGTAAGGCAGCAACTCTGCCGCTGCCCAATGACGTAGAGGTGATTCGGACAGGACCCTGGGTTATGTAACAACCGTTTTTGTAGCCTGATAACAGAGGGGAAGGAGCTGTTCCTGAGACTGGTGGTGCGTGCTTTCAAGCTGTTGCTCGACGGAAGCAGGGAGACGGAGGAATGACTGGGGTGGGACGTCTATGATTTCTTTGGCTGCTTTTCCAAGGCAACGTGATAATAGCCATTCGCCGGGCAGCCTGACCTGTGGAGTATTTCCAGCTTTTCCTGTTTTTATTTTAAATATTTAACTTCACTTTGCACGGCTCCAATCTCCACCGCAGCCCGTCCGGTAGTTGCCAATGATCTGTCGATTGGCACACTTACTGTTTTCTTCCAGAGGATGGCCCGGTACTGTGGCACACGTTGATTGTTCTGATCAGAGAGCACAACCGAAAGAAAGAAAGGGTTCTTTTCTGTGTCTGTGCCCACGTAATTCTGATGAACTGAAAGGGAAAGATAAAAATAGTTAAGAACCACGCCTCCGCTTGGGTGAAACGCAGACCTCAAAGGAAATCCTCGTTGTACTGTAACATCTACCTATAACAACTTTCAACAATGTTCAATAATTCAGTCATTCAATCCAGCGGTATGAATATTGATGTCTCTATTCAAATAACCCTTGCATCCCCACTCTCTACGCCCCTCCCCCACCCTAGTCATTGTCAATGTCGGCATGTTGCGTCTCATTGTCTGTAACTCATTTTCACCTAGCTCGCAGCTAACAATGGTCTGTTTCCTTTTATCATCGTTACTTTTTTGCACATCTCCCATTTCATTTGTGCCTGGGATCGACGCTCCAACCACGGCCTGCGGATTTCAACATCGCAGTCTCGGGTAGAGACTGAGTCGGGAAGCTCCAACGACGCAGCAGGTTCGACCAGCCCCGACCCGGCGTCCGATCGTCTGGCTCGGGGAAGCTGACATCCACCCCGATGCAGAGGGCCAGACCGCCGGCTACGGGAGCCAAGATCGTCCTGTCAACGGAAGGCTCGAGGCCCCCAACCGCGGGAGAGCAAAAACAGGAAGAGATTTGAACTTTTTTTTCACCTTCCATCGCAGTGAGGAATGTGGGGGAGTCACTGTGGTGGATGTTTATGGTAAAATGTATTTTGTGTATTCTGTTGCTTTTTATTGCTATGACTATGGCAAATGAAATTCCTCGTATGTTGCAAACATACTTGGCTCATAAAATATGATTATGATTATAAATCTCTCTATATCTCTCATTTCAACTGTCCCATAACTCTCAGTCTGAAGAAGTGTCTCGATCCGAATCATCACCTGGTCCTTTTCTCCAGAGATGTCGTCTGACCCAGAGCCTTCAGTACACGAAAGCCTGGCCCTTCGGCCCAACCTGTCTATGCCCCTTCTACATTAGTACCACCTGCCCACGTTTGGTCCCTATCCCTATAAATCTTTCCTATCCATGAAATCAGAACCTATAACGTGATTTGACACTTTACTGTCTCCATAGTACAGGGCCCCGAAAGAAGGGACAACAATATTTGGCCTTTGCAGCTATATCCCGTGTATGAATTCCAGGCTTGAATAGAGTGGATGAGGAGAGGGTGTTTCCACAAGTGGGAGCGTCCAGGACCAGAGGGCACACCCTCAGAATTAAAGGACGTACTTTTAAAAAGGAGATGAGGAGGAATTTCTTCAGCTGGAGGGTGGTGAATCTGTGGGATTGATTGAAGGCCAAGTCATTGGGTATTTTTAAAGCGGAGATTGATATGTTGTTGAATACTAAGGGTGTCAAGGGTTACAGGGAGAAGGCAGGAGAACGGGGTCAAGAAGAAAAGATAGATCATGAGATCATAAGATTATAAGATCAGCCATGGTTGAATGACAAGGCAAGCATGATGGGCCGAATGGCCTAATTCTATTCCTAAGTCATCTTAATGAGTGAA
The DNA here is from genome assembly GCF_028641065.1 of Leucoraja erinaceus. Taxonomy (NCBI): domain Eukaryota; kingdom Metazoa; phylum Chordata; class Chondrichthyes; order Rajiformes; family Rajidae; genus Leucoraja; species Leucoraja erinaceus. Next base: position 4,017,627 of record NC_073407.1, on the reverse strand, counting down.
CGTGTGGACCAAAATAAATTATGCACCTCCCTAATCAATTATGCTCAACTGTCTGCATTTATTGATGTTATCTTTCATACCTGCTACCTGTATGGTCTAAGTCTATGATGCCCCTGATATTGATAGTGTGAATAGTCAGGCAACTCTATAACTGGATGGGAATAATTATGCAGATCTGAACATTCACCTGTATGCGTATATATAAATAATTAGGCAGATTTGTACCACATATGTAAATGATTAAGAACATTTACCCATTGATATGAATAATTATGCAAACCCATTTATTCAGATGAAAAATCATGCAAATTGGTACTTTATTAAATTATGCAAATCTGTGCCAACAGATGTAAAATAATCCAAATGTACTTGAATTTCAATGATCTAAAAATTACCGGTAGACTCAAATAATTATTCAAATCTGTACCAAAAGATATGAATAATTATGTAAATCTAAACACAGATGTGAATAATTATGCCAACCTATACCTACAGGTGAATCACTATCCAAAACTGCACCAGGTTATAAATTAACATGCAGATTGGGGTAATTATTCCCAATGTAGGCATATATTCCTATGTAGGCATATATTTGCATAATTATTCATATATGATCTGGCAGATATGAATAATCATGCATCACTTTCCATCAATGGTCATGAATGTTATTAATACATTCTCGGTGTGACAGGTCTACGAACCGAATAAGAAAAAATAGACACAAGGAGCTGGAGTAAACCAGGGGGTCAGGCAGCATGTGTAGGAAATAACGGCAGATGCTGGTTTAAATCGAAGGTAGACACAAAATGCTGGAGTAACTCAGCGGGACAGGCAGCATCTCTGGATGGAAGGAATGGGTGACATCTGAAGAAGGGTCTTGACCCGAAACGTCACCCATTCCTTCTCTCCAGAAATGCTGCCTCTCCCGCTGAGTTACTCCAGCATTTTGGGTCAGGTAGAATCTCTGGAGAAAATGGATAGGTGACGTTTCAGGTCAGAACCCTTCTTCAGACTGATTGTAGGGGGAGGGGAGGAAAGCTAGAGGAGAGGAGAGAAGGGGCAGGACAAGGCCTGGCATGTAATAGGGGAACATCCTTTTTATGTCCTTTTATTCTGAGGCTACGACCTCTGGCCCTACATCTTCTCCACATCTACTCTATCCAGGTTTGGGCCGCTTTAGTTTCAATGGTGAGGGTGTTAAATGTGTTTGGTGTGTTCTGTTGTTGGTGGATGGGCTGTTGCCAGGTCTGTCCATGCGTGGGTCAGTAGAGTGGAGAGGAACCACAGTGAAGGAACCACAGCTGCAAGGTGAGGTGCATGTACTAGTGTTTGTTCAGCAATTCATGTGACCTGACGCAAACCTGTAGGGTGCATTCACCACTGCGAGAGTCCAGGGGGGGGGGGGGGGGGGGGAGTGTGTTCGCCAGTTATGGGCCTGACCCACTCAGGCGATTTTTTGGGCGACTACAGGCGACTGCCGCAAAATATTCAACATGTTGACAATTTTTTGGCGACAGTGGCGGCAATTTTCGCTGTCGTAGGTTGTCGCCAGGTGTCGTAGGTGAATTCCCTTAAAACTAGTCCCTGGCAGTCGCCTAAGTGGGACAGGCCCTTTAGTTATCTAAATTGGAGGATTCACTGTTCATGACATGCTTCACAAGGGTCCCGATCCAAAACATCACCCATCCATGTTCTCCAGAGATGATGGAATGGGTGACGTTTCGGGTCGAGACCCTTCTTCAGAATGTGACCCAAAATGTCACCCGTTCCTTCTCTCCAGCCTGTCCTGTCCCGCTGAGTTACTCCAGCTTTTTGTGTCTACCTTCGGTTTAAACCAGCATCTGCAGTTCCTTCCCACACTTCTCCACAGATGATGCCTGACCCGCTGAGTTACTCCAGCACTTTGTATCTTTCACTGTAGTTGCATCTGCCATTCCCTGTGTCGACATGGATACTGGGACTTTGGTGAGCTCAAAGGATGCGGAATCCGGTGCCCGGCTGAACTTAAATGACAACTCTTTTCTCGAGAAAAAATATTTTTGCCCATTTTCTCCTAAAAATTCAATCCTTGCCTGCTGGGCTTTGAAGCTTTGTCTACTGTAGAGACAATGAACTGCAGAGGCTGGAATCTTTCACAAACTGAAACATCACCTATCCATGTTCTCCAGAGATGCTGCCTTGCCTGCTGAGTTACTCCAGCATTTTGTGTTCTTTGAGCCATGCAATTAGCTTTCTTCTATTTGGACACAATTCATGACCCAGTCTTAAGGGTCTGTCCCACTTAGGCGATTTTTTTCGGCGACTGCCCGCAACTGTCACAGTCGTAGCAGGTAGCCGAAAAAGCTGCAACTGGTCACCCCACCCACCACCCTTCGACAACGCCTACAACAACCTACCACCTCGTCGACATCAAGCTACGGCAAGCTACCGACAACCGGCGACCCATGAGGACGTCCACCTATGACCATTGGCGTATCTCATTGAAACATATAAGATTGTTAAGTGTTTGGACACGCTAGAGGCAGGAAACATTTCCCGATGTTGGGGGAGTCCAGAACCAGGGGCCACAGTTTAAGAATAAGGAGTAAGCCATTGAGAACGGAGACAAGGAAACATTTTTTCTCACAGAGAGTTGTGAGTCTGTGGAATTCTCTGCCTCAGAGGGCGGTGGAGGCCGGTTCTCTGCATGCTTTCAAGAGAGAGCTAGATAGGGCTATTAAAAATAGCGGAGTCAGGGGGTATGGGGAGAAGGCAGGAACGGGGTACTGATTGGGGATCATCAGCCATGATCACATTGAATGGCGGTGCTGGCTCGAAGGGCCAAATGGCTCCTCCTGCACCTATTGTCTATTGACTATTGACCAAACCTACAACAACCTACCAGGACACAGACGACAACCTACGACAACCAAAGTCAACCCATGTCCAACCGCGACAAACTACGACCTTGTCGGCGACAACTGAAGACAATTCAGTCGCCGGTTGATGTAGGTAGTCGCCAATAGAATTCACCGAAGTCAGCACCCGGCGACAACCAACGCCACCCGGCGACAACCAACGCCACCCGGCGACAACCAACGCCACCCGGCGACAACCTACGACAGCACCTGTGACAGGAGCAGACAAGCTACGATAAGCCCACAGTTGCCAAAGAGTTTCGACCATTTCAAAGTCCTGTGGCGACCAGAAAAACATTATGACTCTTTAGGCGACTTGAAGTGACAACTCACGACCATACAGGCGTCACCCCGTGACCATGTGGCGACAACTAGTCGCTTGCAGTCGCCGAAAAAATCACCTAAGTGGGACAGGGGCTTACCTCCTTCGAACCACCAGAGGCAATCTGGAGGAACAGCACCTCATATTTCTGTTCCCAGTTTCCAAGATCCTTTTACACTCTTTGCATTCCCCATTTCTTGTGTTTCCTTTAAACATTGTGGATCAGCTGGAAAATTCATCATACGATTTAAATAGCTCACCACTTTACGACTGATGCCAACATAATAGGTCAAATGGTCTCCCCTGTGCCTTAAATTTCCACGATTTCTACGAGGGAATAGATCGGGAAGACGCACAGAGTCTCTTGCCCAGAGTAGGGGAATCGAAAACAGAGTAGTGCTTTCGGCTGAACGCACTATGGGAACTACACTCACCCCCCCTGCAGGAACTATACATCAGGAGGTGCAACTGCAAAGCCAACAAGATCATGGTAGACCCCTTCCACCCCTGCAACGGACTGTTCCAGCTGCTACGGTCGGGCAAACGCCTCCGTTGCCATGCTGTGAGAACGGAGAGGATGAGAAGGAGTTTCTTCCCAGAGGCCATTAGGACTGTAAACTCGTATCTCTCCAGGGACTAACTTTACGGTACCAATTTACTGTTGTGTGGTGTATTTTTAAATTTGCGTTTTTTTTTCCTTTTTCTTCCCTCCCACAATTATGTAATATGTGAATATGTGATTCTGTTCCATTCTGTTTGTAGTTTGTTTGTTTGTTTTTTTGCACAAAGTCCGCGAGCATTGCCACTTTTCATTTCGCTGCACATCTCGTATGTGACAAATAAACTTGACTTGACTTGACATAGGTTTAAGGAGGGGGGGGGGGGGGGGTGTGTAAGACACCCGAGGGGTAACCTTTTCACGAGTTGCATTTGTGGTGATTTCTCCAACCAAGTAATTCCTACATCCCTCCTCCATCCAAGTCATCTTGTTGAGTCTCATTGTTTGTTACTCGTTTTCACCTAAATCACATCTAACAATGGCCTGTTTCATTTACCATTGTTACTTTTTTACACATCTTTCGTATACGAGGTAGTTGAGGCAGGAACATTTGGACAGGTACATTGAGAGGGCAGGTTTGGAGGGATACGGGCCAAACGCAGGCAGGTGGGACTAGTGCGGATGGGGCATGTTGGCTGGTGTGGGCATGTTGGGCCGAAGGGCCTGATCCCACGCTGTATCACTCTATGACTCTATGATTCTATCTCAAGCCTGTAAAGCCCTGCCTGTGGGAAAAGCTCAAGTTGCTCTGAAAGAGTGCTTTAAATGAATTGAATGCATGATATCAAGCCTTTATGTTGATGAAAGCAGACCACGCTGAGATGCTCAATTGTGGGAGAGATTTGTTTCAAAGGGCTTCTGACGGCACAGAGTCCTTTTGATGTGGAAAGGCCTTGTAATACAAAGTGAATGGCTTGCTTCCCCCATGGAGCTTGACACTTCATTATAGAACACCCCACAGAACACCCCACATCCTCAACACACTCTTGCTGAGTGTAACGTCATCTCAACGACTAGCTCTCTTTTGTTCAACAAACTCATGGAAGCCTGCCTACCTTTCTGTTCATCAAAGCAAAGACAAAAACTGCAGGAGCCCGCAAGGCTTAAACAGAAACCGAAAATGCTGGACAGCTCAACAGGTCAATTCCATTCAGAGCACGAAGGAGCCTTTCTGTACAATGAGCCAGAGCCAACACTCAGTCTGCCTGGACCTACCTGATCTCCCAGTTGCCTAACACTTTAACTCCCCCTCCCATTCCCACACTGACCTTCCTGTCCTCGGCCCCCTCCATTGTCATAGTGAGGCCCCCCAGCGCAAATTGAAGGAACAGCGCCTCATATTTTAGAAACATAGAAAAAGAAGTGCAGGAATAGGCCATTCGGCCCTTCGAGCCAGCACTCCCATTCAATATGATCACGGCTGATTATCTAAAATCAGTACCCCGTTCCTGCTTTTTCCCCGACATCCCTTGATTCCGTTAGCCCTAAGAGCTAAATCTAACTCTCTCTTGAAAACATCCAGTGAATTGGCCTCCAACTGCCTTCTGTGGCAGAGATTTCCACAGAATCACAACTCTCTGGATGAAGAAGTTTTTTAAACCGTGACCCCCTGCTTCTGTACTTCCCCAACATCGAGAACATTTTTCCTGCATCTAACCTGTCCAATCCTTTAAGAATTTAATATGTTTCTATAAGATATCCTCTCATCCTTCTAAATTCTAGTGAATACAAGCCCAGTCGACCATGTGCTCTAATTTTGCACACTAATCTCTTGTCTGGGACCTTGTCGAAGGCTTTCTGAAAGTCCAGATACACCACATCCACTGGCTCTGCCTTAAAGCCCTGTCCCAAGAGCTCTCCCGAGTTTAAACATAAATCAAACTCGTGGTAAGCACGTAGAATGAACGTAGCGGGTACGTCGAAGCTCGGGGACATCTCTTAGCGCTAACGGCAGGTACTCAGGAAATGTGGTAACTAATGAAGATTTTTCAACATGTTGAAAAATGTCCACGAGTAAAATATACTCGGGATGTAAAAATTTGATACTTTTTAACTCCCAGTTATACCACAGTAGCTCGTGAGTTTACCGTAGTAGGACCTGGTGTCCTATATCACTATTGTACATTCATGATGGAAATAAGAATACTCAGTATATTCATTACCTTTGAATTGTAGGTTTATGTAATCCTCCCATAATTTCTGAGTTCCATATCTATCAGACATACAGAATGTTGCAAGGTAATATCTTGCCCAAACTGAGTTGTGACTTTCTATCTCAATAAATATCACAATATGTTCCATTGTTTCAGCCACATTATGACAAAATATAGAATGTAAGTTATTTGTTATCAGTCACCCCATTCCAGAAACAACAGTACTTAAAGAAGAACATTTGTTTTACTAATTTACAAGCATGTACCATACATGGTCCGTTGATCCATATTCAGCACAATGCTGTGATAATTGCATAAAAGGTCCAATAAATTTGGTGTGGAATGATAATACATCTCAGTATTCATTTCGGAAAGTCCCAAGCTATAGATACTTTTCCCCCACCCCCAATCCCCCTCGCCCGATCTTCATTGAACCTACCATTGACCAATGGTAAAATGCTCGGACTGGAAGTGTCGTCTGCCCCGACAGCTCGCAAGAGGGTGAACCTGTTATCAAGAGGCACCTCCACCGAGGCCTCCAGCACTTGTTTCATCCCCTTCCTCTCCGTCTCTACCCGTCGCACCTCTTGTAGTCTTGGAGTGACGAGCTGACTGTCGGTCCTGTCCAGGAAGCTTCCGTCACCCCGGATGGACCATAGGTCATCCAGCTGCTGCTCCAGTTCCCTAACTCGGCCCTTGAGGAGCTGCACCTGGACACAGTTCCCACAGGTGTAGTGGTCGGTGACACCAGCCGTGCCCCTGACTTCCCACATCCTGCAGCAAACGCACCGCAGTAATATTCCTGCCATCACGTCAATAAGTTTAAATATTTAAATTAAATTAAACACACAACCGAACAAATGTAGCCCCCTCGCAGAAGACTCTTGAGACAAAGACTAAAAGGCCTGTCCCACTTGGACATCATTTGCATGTGATTCAGGACATTTTATACTACTATTGTTTGTTTGTTTGTTTTATGTATAAAAATATATATGATTGGAGAATTCAATGTTCATACCAATGGGTTGTCAGCTATCCCAAGCAGAATATGAGGTTCTGTTGCTCCAGTTTGCCTGTGGGCTTTGATGGAGTTGCACGAGGCCATGACTGATGTGCAAAGAAAAGGAAGCTGATCCCATTACTAAATGGTTCAAAGAACACAAAGTCCTGGAGTAATTCAACGAGTTAGGCAGCATCTCTGGAGAACATGGATAGGTGAGGTTTCGCTTTGTGAAAGATTCCAGCCTCTGAGGGTCCTTATGTCTACAGTAGACGGCTCAAAGCCCAGAGGGCAAAGATTTGATATTTAGAAAATGCGCAAAAGCATTTATCTCACGAAAGAGATGTCGTTTGGAAATGAGTACCGACATGGATGGTGAAAGCAGAGCCATGCAGTCTTCAAAATGGTTGGGGACTACACTTTGGACTTTAGAGATACAGCATGAAAACAGCCCTTCGGTCCACCTAATCTGCATCGACTAGCGATCACCCTGCTGCACACCAGCACCATTCTACACACCAAGGACAATTCTGCAATGTACAGAGGGCCAAGTAACCTACAAACCAGGAGTGTGGGAGGAAACGGGAGCACCCGGAGAAAACCCACACGGGTCACAAGGAGAAGGTATAAACTCTGTACAGACAGCACCTGCAGTCAGGATCGAACCCGGGACCCTGGTGCTGTAAGGCAGCAACTCTCCCGCTATGCCACCGTGCCGTGTTGGGAGAGGAGAGCTCATGGGCCCACATGAATATAGGTGCACTGGAGCTCACTTCTCTAGGTTGTAACTTCATAATCACTTCATTAAACCCCAGTGTTTGCCAATCTTTGTTGCCAACGTTTTTTTCTAACAGGATAATGGTTGACATTCACAAAATCAAGGAAATGTATAAATCAGCAGGCCATTCGGCCCATTGCCAGCCACTTGTGGCCATAAGGTCATAAGTGATAGGAGTAGAATGAGGCCATTCGGCTATTGAATTCTCCAGCTCTCAGTATCCTGGCTTGTAAGCAACATGAACTATGCAGCTCAATGCGATAGTCATATGGTCATAAGCTCATAGGGAATAGGAGTATAATTAGGCCATTCGGCCCATCAAGTCCACTCCATCATTCAATAATGGCTAATCTATCTCTCCCTCCTAACCCCATTCTCCTGCCTTCTCCCCATAACTCCTGATACCCAAACTAATCATGAATTTATCTATCTGTGCATCCAAAATATCCATTGACGGCCTCCACAGCCTTCTGTGGCAAAGAATTCCTCAGATTCACCACCCTATTCATGGACGTCATGGCATGAAATTGTGAATTCCACTTTTTCCCTGATTCCCATTTTCCAGTCCTCCTCAGGGTCCAAAACTCAATCAACCTCATTCCTTATCTCTCAGTGATTGGGTTTCAAGGTAGAGAATGTCTTGTACAACGCCCTGGGTAAAACAACACTCTCTCGCCTTTTGGCATCTCTTGTTCACACCTTAATACTCCCTAAAGTTTAGTTTCGTTTAGTTTATTGTCAGGTGTACCGAGGTACAGTGAAGAGCTTTTTTTTCCAATTTATTTATTTATTTATTGATTTTTATTAGAAGTACAGTAAATTACAATAATACACATCAGATATATCTTATTACATTTGTGAAGAGCTTTGGGCGAATGCTATCCAGTCAGTGGAAAGACAATGCATAAGGTCATAGGGAATAGGAATAGAATTAACCCCATTCGGCCCATCAACTCTGTTCCGTCATTCAATCATGGCTGATCTATCTCTCCATCCTAACCCCATTCTCCTGCTTTCTCCCCATAACCCCTGACACCTGTACTAATCAATAATCTATCTATCTCTGCTTTAAATATATCCACTGACTTGGCCTCCACAGCCGTCTGTGGCAAAGAATTCCACAGATTCACCACATGATGACAATCGAGCCATCCACGGTGTACAGAGAGATACATGATAAAGGGAATAACATAAATAACATTAAGTGGAAGGGGTCTCCAATGAGGTAGATGGTAGCTCAGGACGGGAGCTAGTTATCTCCCCCCCCCCTCCCATCTTTCAAGCCGTGAGCTCCAGACTTTGTCCACTCTTTGAATGAAGGCCCGCCGACTGATTCAATATTTTAAACCAAATCCCTGCCCTCCAGTTACTGGCCTCTCTGTGAAGTAGAACTGCGTTTTTTGCTGAAGCAGAGACAACAGCACAAGATGTGACCTTTACCGAACGCAATGCAATGAAATCAAAATGCCAAGAGCTCTCATAAAGATCGTGGCCCATCCTAATGGTTTGGTTTTTGCAGCAGAGTTTATTTGTTTAGAGATTTCTGTTTGGATAGCTTATATTTCAAGTTAGAAATGACAGAGTATTTAATGGTTCTAAGTGATGCCTCCCATCTCCGGGCAAGAGAGTGGACAGTGTGCGTACACACTGACCCCATAGGAACTCCTTGGGTTTGATGTTTTACCGCTTCATCTCTACTGGGGAATAATGCGATGGGCACCTTGGTTTTAGTTGAACTCAGGACCCAGGCTTTTAGAATTAGAATTAGAATTACCTTTATTGTCATTCAGACCTTACGGTCTGAACGAAATTTCGTGCCTGCAGTCATACATACAATAATACAATAATAAACAACAATATACACAAATTAACATCCACCACAGTGTATCCTCCAAGCACCTCCTCACTGTGGTGGAGGCAAAAATCTTAGGGCTGAAGTCTCTTCCCTCCTCTTCTCCCTCTGCGGTGAGGCGATTCCCCACCGGGCGATGGTACAGACAGTCCCGCACTGATTGGGGGCTTTTTAATTATGAATGTTTTGGTTTATGATGTTATCTTTGATGAGTGAGAGAGAGAATGAAAGAAAGAGAGAATGAGTGAGTGAGAGAGACAAGACAGAGAGACAGACAGACAGACAGACAGACAGACAGACAGACAGACAGACAGACAGACAGACAGACAGATAGACAGACAGATAGATAGATAGATAGATAGATAGAGACAGAGAGAGAGAGATAGAGAGACAGAGAGAGACAGAGAGAGAGACAGAGAGAGAGACAGAGACAGAGAGAGACAGAGACAGCATGGAAACAGGCCCTTCGGCCCATGGGTAAATGCTGACCATCGATCACCTGTTCACACTAGTTCATAAGTGACAGCACTAGAATTAGGCCATTCGGCCCATCAAATCTACTCTGCCATTCAATCATGGCTGATCTATCTCTCCCTGCTAACCCCATTCTCCTGTCTTCTACCCATAACCCCTGACACCTGTACAAATCAAGGATCTATCTATTTCTGCCTTAAAAATATCCATTGCCATGGCCTCCACAGCCGTCTGTGGCAAATAATTCAACAGATTCGCCACCCTTTGAGTAAAGAAATTCTTCCTCATCTCCTTCCTAAAGGTACATCCTTTAACTCTGAGGCTGTGACCTCTGGTCCTAGACTCTCCCACTAGTGGAAGCATCCTCTCTCCACATCCGGTTCTACATGTTCCCACTTTCACATCCACTCCCTATACATTTGGGGGCAAAACTGAGGGCAGTTAACCTACAAGCCCACACATCTTTGGGATGACTGGGGCATAGGAACAGTTCACCACCTCTCTCCCCTCCATCATTCCGAAGAAGGATCCCAATGTCCATTTCCTTCTGCAGATGCATCCTGACCTGCTGAGTTGCTCCAGCTGTTTTTCTTTGAACCCCAGAAGGGGGTTAGGTCAGTAGGCTGGAGCCTGGCATGGGAGTCAGGCGGCTATGGTTTCAAATCCTATTCAAAGTCTCAATAGACAATAGACAATAGACAATAGGTGCAGGAGTGGGCCATTTGGCCCTTCGAGCCAGCACCGTTATTCAATGTGATCATGGCTGATCATCCCCAATCAGTACCCCATTCCTGCCTTCTCCCCATATCCCCTGACTCTGCTATTTTTAAGAGCCCTATCTAGCTCTCTCTTGAAAGCATCCAGAGAACCGGCCTCCACCGCCCTCTGAGGCAGAGAATTCCACAGACTCACCACTCTCTGTGAGAAAAAGTTTCCTTGTCTCCGTTCTAAATGGCTTACTCCTTATTCTTAAACTGTGGCCCCTGGTTCTGGACTCCCCCAACATCGGGAACAAATCAGGTCTCGAGCACAAAAACTCCAGGCTCACCCCATTGCTGGTGAGGCGAAAATACAGAAACGTGATCGCCCACTGCCCTGAAATGCTCTTTGCTGCACAACCTGATATTAGTTTAGAATTTTTAGTTCTTATTTCAGATTTCTGATAAAGCCACTGTTTCACAGCGCCAGTGATCCAGGTTCGATCCTGGCTGCGGGTGCTGTCTGTACGGATTTTGTACGTTCTCCCCGTGACCGCGTGGGTTTTCCCCGGGTGCCCCGGTTTCCTCCCGCACTCTGTATCTCTAAACTAATCTAACCTACACAGAGTGAAAGAAGCAGTTCCTGAGTCCGGTAGTGCGCGATTTCAAGATTCTGTACCTTCTACCCGACAAAACAAGTGGGAATCTTATCCCCCTTGGAATGGCACGGAATTCTTGCAGGGGCTGAGGCGGGTGTGACTCCTTGTCATAATGTCATAAATTATAGGGGCAGAATTAGGCCATTCGGCCCATCAGGTCTACTCCGCCATTCAATCATGGATGATCTATCTCTCCCTCCTAACCCCATTCTCCTGCCTTCTCCCCATAACCCCTGACACCCGCACTGATCAAGATTCTATCCATCTCTGCCCTAAAAATATCCACTGGCTTGGCCTCCACAGCCGTCTGTGGCAATGAGTTCCGCAGATTCACCACCATCTGGCTAAAGAAATTCCTCCTCATCTCCTTGTGTTGTGGCCGGGGCTGTGGATGGCTGGTGTTTAACGACTGCAGCGCTTGTATCTCTGCGGAGACACAGCGTGCTTTGCGCTGCCGGAGCAGGCAGCACTGTGGAGAGAGTGCGTCACACAGCAGCCTTCCCCATGGAGGGGGCAGACTGAGCCAGACACCGCAGGGTGCCAGAGTCACGGCAGGGAGTGCGTCAGCTTCACCGGTCCATCACGCCCGGGCACAAAGGGAACCTCCTCACCGAGGCACAAACTGACCGCTGGAGACTAATTATAGCAGATGAATTATACAAGGTGCTTGTTAGTGCAATGATGTCAGGCTGAGGACTGTGATAGTAGCAACACCCTCCAGCACATGTTAGGCACATTGAAAGGATGCCATCACTTGTCTCACACCTCCTTGCTGTGACTTGCAGGTACCTTGGTAGGTGTCGAAAACACATCCCAGGTTACCAGCGTTTAAGAAGGAACTTCAGATGCTGGAAAATCGAAGGTACACAAAAATGCTGGAGAAACTCAGCGGGTGCAGCAGCATCTAAGCCTATTTCCTTCGCTCCATAGATGCTGCTGCACCCGCTGAGTTTCTCCAGCATTTTTGTGTACCCCAGGTTACCAGTGTTGCACTTGTACAAGGGAATTAGCCACAGCCTGCGCACAATCGCTTCCAGCGCTCAGCTACATCTCTAAAGTGATGAACCCATGCTGGCTACATGGAGACACAGACACAGCATGGAAACAGGCCCTTCAGCCCACCGAGTCCGTGCCAACCAGCGATCCCCGCACACTAACGCTGTCCTACACACACAGTGGACAATTTACAATATTACCAAAGCCAGTTAATCTGCGAGCCCGCATGTCTATGGAGTGTGGGAGGAAACCGGGAGCAGCCGGAGAAAAACCATGTGCAGGTCACGGGGAGAACATGCAAACTCCGTACAGACAGCACCTGTAGACAGGATGGAATCCGGGATCCCTATCTATGTTCCACTCATGCTGAGGTACAGCCCAGATACGGGAGACTAGAAGAGAATTCATTAATTTTACTCCATGGTTACCCCACCCCTGCCTAACACGCCCCCAAACCTCTGTAACCTGGCAATTCATTTTTCTGAAACATAGACACAAAAAGCTGGAGTATCTCAGCGGGTCAGGCAGCATCTCTGGAGAAAAGGAGTAGGTGATGTTTCGGGTCTCTGCTTGGTACTGAGAGCTTCCCACATCCGTAGCTGTCTCCTTTCATTTCAATGGGATCTCCCGCAACCAGGAACAGTGACGTCTCCAAGCTGGCTAACGAGCCTAGGCCAGTTTAGGTTAAAGATACAAAGTGCTGGAGTAACTCAGTGGGGAAAGCAGCATCACTGGAGAACATTGGTACTTGATGTTTCGAGTGGAGACCCTTCCTCAGACTGAACATAGTGGGCTGGGGGGTGGAGGGTGGGGGGGGGGATAGGAGGGAGCGAAAGCTGGAAGGGAGGTGGGAAGCGGGACAAATTCTGGCAAGTGACAGGTGGATTCAGGGTAGACGCCAAAATGGTGGAGTAATTCAGCGGGTCAGGCAAAGTCTCCGGAGAAAAGGAACAGGTGATGTTTCGGGTCAAGTCTTTCGGGTCAAAGTCTGAAGAAGGGTCTCAACCCGTCACCCACCTTCTCTCCAGAGATGCTGCCTGACCCGCTGAGTTAATCCAGCATTTGGCGTCCGTCTTCGGTGTAAACCAGCATCTGCAGTTCCTTCCTCCACATGTGAGAGGGATTTAAGGGGTGAGCTAATTGGTGAGTTTAGAAGAGTTTAGGAGAGTTTGAAAAAATGTCATGTTGAAGACCTCCTTCAACTATGTTGAAGACGAGCTACGACTAACTTCAGGAAAATTGGCCCCCGAATAGTGGAGAGCGAAAACGACCTCCTTCGATCTCCTTCGACCTCCCGTCGACTATGATGAAGACTATCTATGACTACCTTCGACTACCCTTGTTTACCTATGACTAACATGCCGACCGACTACGACCTGCTATGACTAAACCTACGAGTAAAATAAGAATCCATTTTTTCCACGGCGACCTTTTTTTACTCGCGGGCATTTTTCAACATATTGATAAATATGCCGCGACCCAGCTGAGGCCTCGAGTACGCGGAAACCACTCTCGAGCATGAAGAAGAGTTACAAAAACCTGCTACGACCTCGAGTGTGAGTCGAGGGCAAACTCGCCAGAACTGGCGGTTTGGGTCTCCCAAGTGGGACAGCCCCTTTAGAATGGCAGGCGGGTGGACAAAGGCCAGAGAGGAGAAGACAAAAAGTGTGAGACGCGGAGATAAGAGGAGAAAGTGACGTGAAATGTGAAGCTGGAGGAAGGAACACCGACCGATGGACGGTGGGGGTGGGAAGGGGGGATGGGAGAAGGAAAAAAAAGTTTTTACTTCATTACTGAAACACTTTGGACTGTTAAACAAACTCTGGGGCCTGATTAAGTTATGATCTTGTAATAAGGTAAACAGACCACTTTGTTTTGATTTCTCAGAGGCAAGAGTGCTTCACGGGATGTGCGCTTCAGATTATCCACCCCCTCACGTCAGGGACAATTAATGATGTTCCCTCTCCATCCTTCGATATGTGACGGAGGAGGTAGCTGGTCTCAGTGGTATATCCACAGTCACAGGTGGGGCCAGAGCAGGCAAAGACTGCAACGCTCCTGTGCTGAGCGACAGACAAAACCAGCTACCGTGATTTTAAACATTCTACTCCCACCATCAGTAATCTTTTTTCATTTAATGTCAATAGACAATAGACAATAGGTGCAGGAGAAGGCCATTCGGCCCTTCGAGCCAGCACCGCCATTCAATGTGATCATGGCTGATCATCGCCAATCAGTACCCCGTTCCTGCCTTCTCCCCATATCCCCCGTATCCGCTATTTTTAAGAGCCCTATCTAGCTCTCTCTTGAAAGCATCCAGAGAACCTGCCTCCACCACCCTCTGAGGCAGAGAATTCCACAGACTTACCAGTCTCTGTGAGAAAAGGTGTTTCCTCGTCTCCGTTCTAAATGGCTTACTCCTTATTCTTAAACTGTGGCCCCTTGTTCTGGACCTCCCCAACATCGGGAACATGTTTCCTGCCTCTAGCGTGTCCAAGCCCTTAACAATCTTATATGCCTCAATGAGATCCCCTCTCATCCTTCTAAACTCCAGTGTGTACAAGCCCAGCTGCTCCATTCTCTCAGCATATGACAGTCCCGCCATCCTGGGAATTAACCTTGTAAACCTACGCTGCAGACCATTCCTGACCATGTCAGACAAGTCAGACCATTTCATTTTACCTGAAGACGAATTCAACTCTGGGAGGGGATTTGAACATGTCCTTGGATAGCTCAGCCAGTCCGTCCAATCCCCACATCAAGTAATACGGCCAATACCTCACCACTGGGCACACGGTGGCACAGAGGGTAGAGCTGCCGCCGCACAGCGCCAGAGACCCGGCTTCCATCCTGACCTCCAGTGCTGTCTATGTGGAGTTTGCACCTTCTCTTCGTGGCTACACGGGTTTCCTCCGGGTGTTCCGGTTTCCTCCTGCATCCCAAAGACGTGCGGGTTTGTGGGTTAATTGACCCTCTGTGTAATCACCCCTAGTGTGTAGGGAGTGGATGAGAAAGTGGGATAATGTGGAGCTAGTGTGAACGGGTGATCGATGGTCGGCGTGGACTCGATGGGCCAAAGGGCCTGTTTCCATGTTGGACCTCGAAAGTTAAATGAAGATATTGCCTTTCAATTTCCATCCAAAGTGCTGGAGTAACAGCGGGTCAGGCAGTGCCTCTGCGGAACATGGATAGGTGACGTTTCAGGTAGGGACCCTTCTTCAGACTGACTATAATAGGGCGGAGGGAGAACGCTGGAGAGGTGTAGGCGGGACAAAGCCTGGCGAGTGATAGGTGTATACAGGCGAGGGAGGGGGGAGGCTTGATGGGCAGGTGGCCAAAGGCCAGAGATGGAAAGACATAAGGTAGTGAGATGCGGAGGGAAGGTGAGAAGAGGCGTGAAATGCTGCTGAGTCTTTCCTCTCTCTACTGCTGCCACGTCCGACCTGATGTGTGGCGACCAGAACAGTGCACGGCAGACCAACCAGTGACTATGGTGTGAGAGTGGTCCTTCATGAAGTTGGCCACTCTCCTGGAGTCAATGGTAGGGTGGTGGTGGGAGTTGGTTTGAATGACCCCTGACCTTGAGTGACCCGGACTTGGATGCTCAAGAGTTCATAAGCTCAAAGTTCATAGTTTCTAGCTCCAGCTGCCAGTCTCCAGGCTTATAAGCAGCAGCAGCAGCAGCTATGCAGCTCAATGGGACATTCAGTAATGTCATGGCTGATGTGGTGACATTCACTTCCTTGCCTGATTCCCATATCCCAGTCTTCCTTCCGGATCCAAAACTCCAATCAAACTCATGTGCATAGGTTGTAGGAGCAGCATTAGGCCATTCGGCCCATCAAGTCTACTCTGCCATTCAATCATGGCTGATCTATCTATCCTTCCCAACCCTATTCTCCTGCCTTCTCCCCTCAACCCCTGACACCCGTACTAATCAAGAATCTCAATCTCCGCCTTAAAAAGATCCATTGACGGCCTCCACAGCCGTCTGTGGCAATGAATTCCGCAGATTCACCACCCTCTGACTAAAGAAATTCCTCCTCATCTCCTTCCTAATGGGTACATCCTTTAATTCTGAGGCTATGAACTCTCCCGTTAGTGGAAACATCCTCTCCACCTCCACTCTGTCCAAGCCTTTCATTATTCTGTACATTTCAACGAGGTCCCACCTCACCCTTCTAAACTCCAGTGAGTACAGGCCCAGTGCCGTCAAACGCTCATCATCGATTAACCCAAGCGTTGCTGGGTGGTGCTTGGAGTTTTCACATCCTCTTGTGACTGCACAAGTGTTGCTCCGCAACTTCCAATTGCCTCCAATGCCCTGTGAATTGGCTGTTGTAAGCTGCCCCTTATGCAGGTGGCCGTTGAGGGGTATGTGGGAGAGAGTAGGTTGCAGAGAAATAAAACATAAAGTGCTGGAGTAACTCAGCAGGTCGGGCAGCATCTCTGGAGAACATGGATAGGTGACGTTTTGGATCGGGACCCTTCTTCAGACTGATCGTTTGAAGTTTGATGTCTGACTCTTGTCAAGCTTGAAAGGGTTCGTAGAATATTTACCAAGATGTTTTTTTAGATTAGATAGATTAGATTAGATTAGATTAGATTTTATTTGTTGTCATTTGAACCCAGAAGTTCAAACGGAATTTAGTTTCTGCAGTCACACACACAAGAAAAAGAACCAAGACACAACACAATTTACACAAACATCCATCACAGTGAATCTCCTCCTCACTGTGATGGAAGGCAAAGTCTTATCTCTCCCCTGCATTCCCCATTCTCCTCCCGATGTCAAAGTCAAAGCCCCCGGCGGGCGATGGTAAATAAGTCCCGCGGCCATTAAAGACGCACCGGGCGATGCAAGGCCACGCTCCGGGTCTTGATGTTGGAGCCCCCGGTGGGCACTAGCAAAGATACTAGAGGAGCTCCTCTAGTATCTTTGGGTGCTAGCAAGTCCCATGGCAATTTGAAGCCGCGCCGGGCGATGTAAGGCCCCGCTCCAGGTCATCCTCAACCCTGCAACTCGGGCGGTTGAAGTCGCGTTTGTGGAAGCTCCGAAAAACCAACCCGCGGGCTCCCGGTGTCACCGTCTACCGGGCCGGCTGCCAGGCCAACAGAGTGTGAGCTATAGGGAGAGGTTGAGGAGGCTGGGACTTTATTCCTTGGAGCGCAGGGGCGATCTTATAGAGGTGTGACGTTGTCGCAGCGGCCTCTGCAGTCTGTCTGTGTATTTTTTTTTTTTTTGTCCTGTTGAGGGTTTAGTTTGTAGCGGGTTTTTAAATATGTATATGTGGGGGGTGGGGGGTGGGTGGGGGAAACTTTTAAATCTCTTCCCTGCACGGAGACCCGACCTTTTCCCTGTCGGGTCTCCGTTGCCGTTGGGGCCTAGCGCTGTGGAGCGGCCTCCAACCGGAACGACCTGGAGGCTCAAGTCAAGGAGCCTGTGAAGCTGTGGAGCTGTGGAGCTGCGGACCTACCTCCATGGAGCTAGCCAGCTTCGGAGCGTGGAGAGGTGCGGTGGCGCGCTGCTGCGACCCGACTCCGGTGGATGGTGACACCGGGAGCGCGCGGGTCCCCGGTGGGAGACTGCTTTGCGGGCACCCTGCAATGGCGACTTCTCCGGCCCGAATTGCGGGGTTGAGAGTGACCTGGAGCGGGGCCTTACAACGCCCGGCGCGGCTTTGATTTGCTGCGGACTTGCCAGCACCCGCCGGAGGCTCCAACACCAAGTCCCGGGGCAGGGCCTTACATCGCCCCGCGTGGCTTTGAGTTGCCGCGGACTTGCTAGCGCCCGCCGGGGGCTTTGACCTCGACTTCGGGAGAGGAATGGAGAGCAGAGGAGAGACAAGACTTTGCCTTCCATCACAGTGAGGAGGAGACTCACTGTGATGGATGTTTGTGTAAATTTATGTTGGTGTGTGTCTTGGTTCTTTTCTTGTATGGTTGCAGAAACCAAATTTCGTTTGAACCTCATGTGAGGTTCAAATGACAAATAAAAGGTATTGTATTGTATTGTGCAAAATCATGAGAGGAATAGATTGGGTAAAGGCATAGAGTCTCTTGCCCGGAAGAGGCGAATTGAGAACCAGCGGACATAGCTGTAAGGTGAAGGGGGAAATATTTAACAGGAATCTGAGGGGTAACTTTTGTTACATGAAGGATGGTGGGTGTATCAAGCAAGCTGCCAGAGGAGATAGTTGAGGCTGGGACTATAGCAAGAAATATTTACACAGGTACATGTATAGGACATGTTTGGAGGAATATGGGCCAAAGGTAGGCAGGTGGGACTAGTGTAGACATATCGGTTGGTGTGGGCAAGTTGGGCTGATGGAGCTGTTTCCACACTGTATCACTCTATGACTTGATTAGAATGTGAGGGGGGAGGGAGAAGGGGTCAGGGGGGGGAGAAATCTAGAAGTATGGGGATTGGTGGGAACAAACCACTCCACGAGACTTCACCCCACGAGAGAATATGTGAATCAGAGACTTCAGAACGGAAGCCCAACAGATAGAAACATGAAACAAACTGCCAAACCACTTCTGTGAGAAGCACAAAGCTCAAACTATCTTCAGTAATATTTTGAAAGGGATGCTACTTTAGCTCAAAATGCACATGACAGATAGCAATTGTTGCCAATTTATTGTCTAATCAAATAATCATTGTGTCACAGTGCAATTATCTCATCATCCGCTAGCAGCTACAGCTACACAACACCACTGTCAACGTTGCCTGGGAACTCATCCCTGTTCCGCTCCACTACATGTGACATCCACAGGCATCACGCACAGCCCAGACCATCATGCAAACCGAATGAATGAATGAATGAATGAATGAATGGATACTTTATACTTTCCAGGTGTGGCAGAGATTCACCTGCACCTCCTCCAGCTGCTCTAGATGTCAGCTGCTCTACATCGGTGAGACCAAGCGGAGGCTTGGCAATCGCTTCGCCCAACACCTCCGCTCGGTTCGCAATAACCAACTTGATCTCCCGGAGGCTCAGCACTTCAACTCCCCCGCCCATTCCGAATCCGACCTTTCTGTCCTGGGCCTCCTCCATAGCCAGAGTGAGGCCCACCGTAAATTGGAGGAGCAGCACCTCATATTTTGCTTGGGTAGTTTACACCCCTGCGGCATGAACAATGACTTCTCTAATTTCAGGTAGACCTTGCTTTCTCTCTCTTTCCCCTCCCCTTCCCAGCTCTCCCACAGCCCACTGTCTCCGCCTCTTCCTTTCTTCTTCCCGCCCCTCCCCCCCCCACCCTCACATCAGTCTGAAGAAGTCTTGACCCGAAACGTCGCCTATTTCCTTCGCTGCACAGATGCTGTCTCACCCGCTGAGTTTCTCCAGCATTTTTGTCTACCTTCGATTTTCCAGCATCTGCAGTTCCTTCTTAAACGTTATACTTTATTGTCACATGTGTTAAGTCGCAGTGATAATCTTTGTTTTGCATACCCATGGTATGCAAAGAGTTGCCATGTAAAGGGCACTGACAATTTCACAAACTATCCCACGCTGGGTCTACCTTTGTTCCACATCCCTTCCATTGACTCCATCTACACTCCAAGCTGCCTCAGCAAGGCCAGCAGCCTAATCAAGGCCCAGTCTCCCCTCGAACACTCCCTCTTCTCCCCTCTCCCCTCAAGAAAGAAGTACACAAGTATGAAAACACATACCTTCAGATTCGTTTTTTAGTGTTTAGTTTTAGAGATACAGCGCCGAAACAGGCCCTTCAGCCCACCGGGCCCGTGCTGACCTGCGATCCCCGCACACTAACACCATCCTACACCTGCTAGGGACAATTTTTACATTTACCAAGCCAATTAACCTACAAACCTGTACAAACCTTTGGAGTGTGGGAGGAAACCGAAGGTCTCGGAGAAAACCCATGCAGGTCACGGGGAGAATGTACAAATTCCATACAGACAGCACCCGTAGTCAGGGTCGAACCCGGGTCTCCGGCGCTGCATTCGCTGTAAGGCAGCAACTCTGCCGCTGCGCCACCGTGACCACAGCTTTAGTTTAGTTTAGTTTAGTTTCATTTTGTTTCTAGTTTTGTTTATTGTCACGTGTACTGAGGTACAGTGAAAGATTATCTGAAAAGTACAGATTCAGGGACAGTTTCTCCCCAGCTGTTATCAGGCAACTGAACCATCCTCTCACCAACTAGAGAACAGTCCTGACTTCCCATCTACCTCATTGGAGACCCTCCTATCGCTAATCGGACTTTACTGAACTTTATCCTTTGCTGGACATTATTCCCTTTATCCTGCACCTGTACACAGTGGACAGATTGATTGTAATCATGTGCCGTCTTTCCGCTGACTGGATAGCACTCAACAAAAAGCTTTTCGCTGTACCTCGGTACACGTGACAATAAACTAAATGAAACTATTATTTGCTTTTTCCTAAGGTGTTTGTGCTACTGATCTAGGATGAATATTCAGACATTCAGGAGCGGCACGGTGGCACAGCGGTAGAGTTGCTGCCTTACAACACCAGAGATCCAGGTTCAATCCTGACTCCGGGTGCTGTCTGAACGGAGTTTGTGCATTCCCACCGTGACCTGCGTGGGTTTTCTCTGGGTGCTCCAGATTCCTCCCACACCCCAAAGAAGTACAGGTTTGTAGGTCTGAAGAAGGGGTTTGGGCCGAAACGTTGCCTATTTCCTTCGCTCATTAGATGCTGCTGCACCCACTGAGTTTCTCCAGCAGTTTTGTCTACCTCAGGTTTGTAGGTTAATTGTCATGGTACAATTGTAAATTGTCCCTTGTGTGTGTGTTGGTGTTAGTGTGTGGGGATCGTGAGTTAGCAAGGTCTCGGTGGGCCGAAGGGCCTACCTCCATGCTGCATCTCTATACTAACCTAAACTTTGCAACCATGTAAAGCATACACCTGCTACAAGAGCATATCAAGAGTGTCAGAGGCTCTAGTGCCCATGGGCCATAATATTTAAATCAATATGCATAATTTCTAACATGTTGAAGAGGTCTCCTCAGTGCCCCAGTGGAAGTATCTTTCATTCAATGATCCCACCAAATGGAGGGAGAATCCGAGCAGGATTTATCCCAGCTTGATAATACAAGTGCTCTGCTCATCACCACAAGAAATTGCAGAAATCAGTCTGAAGATAGGTCCCAACCTAAAACGTTATCTCTCCATGTTCTCCACAGATGCAGCCTCACCCAATGAGTTACTCCAGCACTTTGGGTCTTTTTTTTTTAGAAATTGCAGAGACTTGTGAATGCAGCCCAGTCCATCGCAGAAACCAGCCGTCCCATCCCAACGGCTCCATTTGCTCATCAAGCTGCTCAGGGAAAGCTGCCCACACATTCAAGGAGCACTTACACCCTGGCCACTCCATCTTCTCCCCTCCCATGGCAGGCAGTAGATCCAGAGATGCTGCCTGACCCGCTGAGTTACTCCAGCACTTGGTGTGTTTTTTTTCTTCTGTAAACCAGCATCTGCAGTTCCTTGGGAATAATTGACGGTGACCTCTGTAAGTCTGAGTTGCTCCACGGTAGTGCAGCCCAGTTTCCAGCTCAAAGCAGGTCCCAATAACCCTCACCCCTGTACACTGATCTATAGTAGTCATCGATAACTTAACAACTCCATTTGAAAACACTCCATCTTGTTCTCAAATCCCTATCTGGCCTTGTCCCTCTCTTCCTCTGCAATCTCTGACTTTGGGTGCTGTCTTTGTGGAGCTTGCATGTGCTCCCAGTGACTGCGTGGGTGTCCTGTGGATGCTCCGGTTTCATTGACCATAGAACAAACACAGGAAGGTGAGACCAGTGTAGATGGGGCATATTGATCGACGTGGGCAAGTTGGGGCATTAGGCCTGTTTCCATGCTGTATGACTCTATGGAAAGGAATGGTCGATATTTACTTTATTGTCACGTGTACCGAGGTGCAGTGAAAAGTTTTTGTTGCGTGCCAACCAGTCACCGGACAGACAATACATGATTTCAATTGAGCCATTTACAGTGTATAGGTACATGATAAGGGAATAACGTTTAGTGCAAGGTAAAGCCAGTAAAGTCCGATCAAGGATAGACCAAGGATCATCAAAGAGCTAGATAGTAGTTCAGCGCTGCTCTCTGGTTGTGGAAGGATGGTTCAGTTGCCTGACAACAGCTGGGAAATAGCTGTCCCTGAATCTGGAGGTTTGCGTTTTCACACTTTTGTACCTTTTGGCCGATGGGAGAAGGGAGAAGAGGGAGTGGCCAGGCTGCGACTGGTCCTTGATGATGCTGCTGGCCTTGTCGAGGCAGCGTGAGGTGTAAATTGAGTCGATGGAAGGGAGGTTGGTTTGTGTGATGGTCTGGGCTGCGTCCACAATTTGCTGCAATTTCTTGCGGTCCTGGATGGAGCTGTTCCCAAACCAAGCTGTGATGCATCACGATAAAATGCTTGTGACGTTTCATAGAGGCATTCTCTGTTTCAAGCCTGCAACATCAATGTCCTTTTAACGCTACTCCTCCAAAGCACCTCGGGACATTCTGAGTGCATTGGAGATGACTCAAAAGTAGAAGTTTGTTGAAACTAAAATTTTGACAGGTTGGAGTTTTCCTGGCACGGCCCTTTGTTTTAAAAGCCTGCCTGGTATTTGTC
This sequence comes from Leucoraja erinaceus, assembly GCF_028641065.1. Classification (NCBI taxonomy): domain Eukaryota; kingdom Metazoa; phylum Chordata; class Chondrichthyes; order Rajiformes; family Rajidae; genus Leucoraja; species Leucoraja erinaceus. The sequence goes on along the minus strand of NC_073407.1, from coordinate 3,994,622 downwards.
GGTTTAATAGCTTATTCCAGCTGCTTTGTGTGTGGTTTTACTGAGGCTGAAATCAGGATTCAAGTCAAGTCAAGTTGTATTCGTTGCTTGCACATAAAGTGCAGTGAAATGAATTCATCAGCAGACAAAGGCAGCAGCTTATGTTGGGGAAAGTGTGTGCTGTGGTTTTCGTTTAGAGATATAGCATGGAAACAGACCCTCAGGCCCACCGTGTCCACACCATTCACTCTAGATCTATGCAGAAACCAGGAACTGCAGATGCTAGTTCACACAGAAGGACACAAAGTGCTGGAGTAACTCAGCATCTCTGGAGAACATGGATCTCATGAACCATCACAGTGTATGCGGGCTGGAGAACATGGAATAAGGAACGTTCATCATCAGTGAAAAAGGGTCCACACCCGAAACGTCACCTATCCATGCTCTCCAGAGCTTCTGCCTCCCCACTCAGTTACTTCAACATTGTGCCCTTTCACACTATGCTATCCCACTTCCTCATCCACTCATAAGGTCGTAAGTGAAAGGAGCTGAGTTAGGCCATTCGGCCCATCATGTCTATTCTGCCATTCAATCACGGCTGATCTATCTTTCCCTCTCGACACCATTCTCCTGCCTTCTCCCCATATCTCCCGACACCTTCACTCCCAACACACTGGGGGGCAATTTACAGAAGGCAATTCACCTACAAACCCACATGGGAGGAAACTGGAGCACCTGGAGGAAACCCACATGGTCACAGAGAGAGCGTGCAAACTCTACACTGACAGCACTCGAGATCAGGATCGAACCCGGGTCTCTGGCGCTGTGAGGCAGCAGCTCTATCAGCTGAGCCGCCATTTTGTTCCCCCTCTTCCATTCTTAAGGCAAACAATTGTTTTAAAGGCAATGTCCCACACTGCTGAGAACTAATCTTCCAGAGGGAAACAAATTTCTATAATGCGATCACAGCGTGAATGCACAACAATTCTGCATTGAAAATTAGTTACTGAAGCTTGCTTAGGCTGGAGGTAAAAATCTGTAGGGGAATGATAAATATGTTTTTATGTAAGTGTGAAGAAAATGAATAAAAACAATTACAGATTGCTAGTGGCGATCCTTCCAGCCAGGATCTAACTGCACATATGTTTAAAGAGAGGGTAAGAACAGATGGAAGATGGAATATGTTCACATCCTGCAGTTTGGTATAACTCACAGGAGTTCTGAAATAAAACGCTGTCACGACTACCACAGTGTATCACTAGGGTATGAGTTGTGCCAAACTCAGTTTGGTTTATTGTCACGTGTACTGAGGTACAGTGAAAAGCTTTTGTTGCGCGCTATCCAGTCAGCGGAAAGACAGTATATGATTACAATCGAACATTTTACTGCGTAAAAGATACATGATAAGGGAATGACGTTTAGTGCAAGGTAAAGCCAGCAAAGTCCGATCAAGGATAGTCCAAGGGTCACCAAGGAGGTAGCTAGTTCAACCTTCAACCTATGCATAGACTACAAAGTGCTGGAGTAACTCAGTGGGTCAGGCAGCATCCCTGGAGGCCATAGACAACCAACCCTTCTTCACACTGGCTGAATATCTGGAATGCTGTCTATTCTGCTGAGTTTTTTCCAGCATTTTCCAGCACTAGGGCGAGACTGTGACACAGCAGTAGAGGTGCTGCTTTACACCACCAGAGACCTGGGTTCGATCCTGACCACAGGTGCTGTCTGCATGGGGTTTGCACGCTCTCCCCGTGGCCTGCTAGGGTTTTCTCCGAGATCTCTGGTTTCCTCCTGTACTCCAAAAGGCGTACAGGTTTGTAGGTTAATTGGCTTTCGTATAATTGTAAATTGTTCCCAGTGTCATAGAGTGATACAGTGTGGAAACAGGCCCATCAGCCCAACTTGCCCACACTGGCCAAAATGCCCCAGATACACTAGTCCCACCTGCCTGCACTTGGTCCATATCCCCCCAAACCTGCCTAATCCATGTACCTGTCTAACTGTTTTTTAATGTTGGGATAGACCCTGCCTCAACTACCTCCTCTGGAAGCTTGTTCCATACACCCACCACCCTCTGTGTGAAAAGGTTGCCCCTCAGATTAATATTAAATATTTTCCCCTTCACCTTGAACCTATGTCCTCTGGCCCTCGATTCCCCTACTCCGGGCAAACGGGTGCCAAAGACTCTGTGCATCTACCTCTATACCTTTCATTATTCTGTACATTTCAATGAGGTCAACCATCTAAACTCCAGCGAGTACAGGCCCAATTCTGTACTGTAGAAATGTCTCGACCCGAAACATCTCCCATTCCTTCTATCCAGAGATGCTGCCTGTTCCACTGTTATTGCAGCATTTTGAGTCTATCTTCGGTGTAAACCAGCATCTGCAGTTCCTTCCTACACATATTAGGACCCAGATCTGTGGGATTCAACCCATACAGTTAACGAATTGAGCAGGACAATGGAAACCATAAGGAGCAACCCAGCGGGTTAGGCAGTGTAAGTTCATGCGGTATGGCAGCAGAATCTCACGTTCTCCACAGATGCTGCCTGACCCACTGAGTTACTCCAGCAACACCTGCAGTTACGTGTTTCGAAACGATACGATACGATAGAACGTTATTTATCCCAGGGGGGAAATTGATCTGCCTAGAGTCATAGAAACACAAAATGCACAAAAAACAAAATACATGAAATTAAAGTAACGAGTGGAAAGGATGGGTGATGTGCAAAGATTGGGGAGGGGGAGTCAGTATCAGTCTACCCCAGGACAGAAGGGGGAGGAGTTGTACAGTTTGATAGCCACAGGGAAGAAGGATCTCCTGTGGCGTTCTGTGCTGCATCTTGGTGGAACCAGTCTGTTGCAGAATGTGCTCCTCAGGTTGACCAGTGTGTCATGGAGGGGGTGAGCTGTATTGTCCAGGATGCTCCGCAGTTTGAGGAGCATCCTCCCCTCCAAGACCAACCTCCCATGAAGCCAACTCCAACTCCGCCCCCAGGATGGAGCCAAACTTCATGATGAGTTTGTTGATCGTGTTGGTGTCCGTGGACTTCGCCCTGCTGCCCCAGCACACGGCAGCGAAGAAGATGGCGCTGGCTACCACCGATTGGTAGAACATCTGCAGCATCTCACTGCAGACATTGAAGGAACGGAGCCTTCTCATAAAAGTACAGCCGGCTCTGTCCCTTCTTGTACAGGGCCTCAGTGTTCCTGGACCAGTCTAGTTTACTGTCCAGGTACAAAGGTGTTTGTACTCCCTGGTAAACTGCACAACCACAACATTGATGGAGACAGTGGCGTTCCTCTACTCCTAAAGTCCACCACTAACTCCTGGTGATTCAGCCCACACCACTCACCAAAGTCGTTGATTACACCTCTATATTCAGCTTCTCTCCCCTCACTGATGTAGCCCACAATTCTGTTCCAATGGAAGCCATAACATCGTTTTAGTTTAGTTTTACGGCACGGTGGTGCAGCGGTAGAGTTGCTGCCTTAGAGTGCCCGAAACCAGGGTTTGTTCCAGACTACGGGTGCTGTCTCTACAAAATTTGTACGTTCTCCCCGTGACCTGCGTAGGTTCTCTTCGAGATCTTCGGTTTCCTCCCACACTCCAAAGACGTACAGGTTTGTAAATTAATTGTCTTGGTATAATTGTAATAATAATGTAAAATTGTCCCGTGTGTGTGTGTGTGTAGGGTGGTGTTAATGTGCGGGGATCGCTGGTCGGTGCGGACCCGAAGGGCCGAAGGGCCTGTTTCCGCGCTGTATCTCAAAAACTAACCTAAACTTGGCTCCTCACCTTTTCCTAGGAAGTATTTGAAGTACCATCTGGTGTGGTATTCCGGGTTCTCCAGATGCACGTCAGTCCGGTGCCAGGTTCCCGGAGTGCAGTCGCTATTCTGGGAAAACAGGAACATTCGTTAATGGGTATCACTTCATGGTTATGTCTTTCCTTTAACTGTGAACATCAAGAGACGGTTAAAGCAAGATGGCATGCCTATATAAACGTGAAGCCAATCCCAACCCAAAGTTAGCATCCAAATGGAAGAGGTCATTCCTCGAGCAGTAGCTCTAATCAATAACCAAAAGTCTGTAGCCTCCTTGCGAGTGGAGCACCATGGCAAATTCCTTGTATGTGCACATACTTGGCCAATAAATTTATTCATTCATTCATTCGAAAGGCAAATGGGACATCGGCCTTTAGGTATAGGTTTCAAGGTCAGTTTATTGTCACGTGTAGACTATAGACAATAGACAATAGACAATAGGTGCAGGAGTAGGCCATTCGGCCCTTCGAGCCAGCACCGCCAGTCAATGTGATCATGGCTGATCATCCCCAATCAATACCCCGTTCCTGCCTTCTCCCCATATCCCCTGACTGCTATTTTTAAGAGCCCTATCTAGTTCTCTCTTGAAAGCATCCAGAGAACATGCCTCCACCGCCCTCTGCGGCAGAGAATTCCACAGACTCACAACTCTCTGTGAGAAAAAGTGTTTCCTCGTCTCCGTTCTAAATGGCTTACTCCTTATTCTTAAACTGTGGCCCCTGGTTCTGGACTCCCCAACATCGGGAACATGTTTCCTGCCTCTAATGTGTCCAAGCCCTTAATAAGGTTTCAATACGATTCCCTCTCATCTTTCTAAACTCCAGAGTGTACAAGCCCAGCTGCTCCATTCTCTCAGCATATGACAGTCCCGCTATCCCGGGAATTAACCTTGTAAACCTTGTGTTCCAATTAAGCTACAGTGAAACTTGGATTACCATAGAGCCATACGAAAAACAAAAGCAACAAGACACACAACTACATGAAACTTAACATAAACATCCACCACAGCGGGATTCCCCACATTCCTCACTGTGATGGAAGGCAATAAAGTCCAATCTTCTTCCTCTTTATTGCAAAGTTGGAATTCCAAAGTCACGGAAACACGGAAAGTTGGAATTCCAGTGTCACGGAATACCGCTCAGAAACAGGCCCAACAGCCCAACATTCAAGACAACCCATCTACAGTAGTCCATAATCTTTGGTCCCACCTGCCCGCGTTTGGCCCATATTCCTCTTAGCCTTTCCTGTTCATTTAAGTGCTGTTACAGTACCTGCCTCAGCTACCTCCTCTGGCAGCTTGTTCCATTTACCCACCCCCCTCTCTCTAAAATAGGTTGCCCCATTTGGTTCCAGCTAAATCTTTCCCTTCTCACCTTAAACCTGGCTCTTAATTCCCCCACCCTGGGTAAATGACTCATGTTTTGCTTGGGTAGCTTACAACCCAGGAGTATAAATGGTGGTTTCTCTCATTTCAAGTAACTGCTGCATTCCCTTCCCCCCGCCCCTCTCTCCACACTCGTCCACCCTAGACATCCTACCACTGTTCGCATCCTTGTATCCCTCTTGTTACCGCATCTTCCCCAGCCACCAATGGGCCGTTATGGGCTCTACCCTCCGTGAGGTCACACGTCTTAGGAGTGTCGGAGGAAACCGGAGCACCCAGAGAAAACCCACGCAGGTCACAGAGGGAACATGTAAACTCTGTTTACCCTACTCCCATCCGGGAGGCGCTACTGGTCTCACCGTTGCCGGACCAGCAGGTTCAGGAACAGCTTCCACCCCCCCGGACACTCCTTCCCCCAGAAAAATTGCACTACTGCTACTATATGTACATATATATATATTACTGTCCCATTATTCTATGTTTGCTCTTCTGGGTGAGATGCTAACTGCATTTCGTTGTCTCTGTACTGTACACTGCACAATGACAATAAAGATTGAATCTGACAGCACCCGTAGTCAGGATCGAACCCGGGTCGCCGTGAGGCAGCAACTCTGCCGCTGTGCCACCATTTAAGATGGCGTTCAGGAGGAATTTATTTTCATAGACAACGGTGGGCCCATGGATAGGCTCAACGCTAGTGAGATCAGTCACCAAATGAGCGCAGGACTAAATCAGACAATTATTTTGGATACGGGGCAATCAAGGTTTATGGGGATCTAACGGGAGTATGGGGCTGAAGCTAAGATCACATTAGCCAGTGATGTGGGTCCCTTGCAAAATAAACTGGATGAAAACACCGTTCCTATCCTAAAGGACATGGGAGAAACAAGTGAAGTTGTGTCATTTGAAGCCAGTGTTATTTTAATTAACTGCAGCAGTGTGTTTTGAGGGTAACATTATTAATCCAAACCTCTGCATTACGAACATGTCCTCACCTAGGTGTGATGGTGTTAGACAGCACGGAAACAGGCCCTTCGGTCCAATGCATAGAAGGTAGTTGTTAGTGCGATGAGATTAGATTGAGGACTGCGATATTAGCAACACCCCCCACACATGTTACACGTTACACACATTCATAGACTCATGGAGTCATACGGCAGGGAAACAGGCCCAACTTGCCCACACTGGCCAACATGAGCCAACAACACTAGTCCCACCTGCCCACGTTTGGCCCTTATCACTCCAAACCTGTCCTATCTATGTACCTATCTAAGGTAGACAAAATTGCTGGAGAAACTCAGCGGGTGCGACAGCATCTATGGAGCGAAGGAAATAGGCAACGTTTCGGCACGAAACGTTGCCTATTTCCTTCGCTCCATAGATGCTGCCGCACCCGCTGAGTTTCTCCAGCAATTTTGTCTACCTTCGACTTTCCAGCATCTGCAGTTCCTTCTTGAACATGTACCTATCTAATTTTCTTAAATGTTGCAATAATCCCAGCCTCAACTGCCTCCTCTGGCAGCTTGTTCCATACACCCACCACCCTTTGTGTGAAAAAATGACCCCTCAGATTACTATTAAATCTTTTCCTTTTCACCTAAGGGTTGCCGTCACTTGTCTCACACCTCCTTACAGTGACTTGAGGATACCTTGTAGGCATAATACATCCTGGGTTACCAGTGTTACACATGTACAAGTGAATTAGCCACAGCCTCTGTCTACATCATCACTTCCAGTGTTCAGAATATAGACAGCGTCCATTGTAAGGATATATCACCAGCAACCAAAGAGAGATTTCTCCCCCGCTAACTCCCACCCACTGCCTCACGCAACCTCTCTCTCCCAGTAGTCATAATCATAGATTCACGCGGCACGGAAACAGGCCCTTCGGCCCAACTTGTCCATGTTGACCAAGATGCCCCATCGAAGCTAGTCCCACCTGCCCGAGTTTTCCCAGTGACCACGTGGGTTTTCTCCAGGTGCTCTGGTTTCCTCCCACACTCCCAAAGATGAACAGGCTTGTAGGACAATTGGCTTCTGTAAAAATTGTAAATTGGCCCAAGAGTGTGGGATAGTGTTAGTGCAAAGGCCAACAACAAAGGACATTTATTGTCACATACACCACATCTGGTGGAGTGAAACTTGAGTTGCCATTTGCAGCACACCAATAAAAGTTAGACACCACATTAAAAAAGAATTGAACATAAAACATAAAAACATCCCCCCACAATGGTTCTCACTGTGAGGGAAGGCAACAGAGTCCTCTTTGTTCACCCCTTGGTTGGGGCCTATTGAGGCCTCTGCAGTCGCCACAACGGCGGCCCGATGTTCAGGCCGGATGATGGGGCTTCGGCGTCGGGAGAACCCTCTTCAGCGGCTTGGAGCATCTGCAACGGCCGCTTGCTGGCAGACACCGCGGCTCCCGAAGTCCACAGTTCGGAGCTCCGATACAGGATGATCGCTGGTCGGCACGGACTCGGTGAGCTGGAGGGCCCGTTTCCACACTGTAAAGTCTAAAGTAAAGCCAAAAGCTGACAGTCTGAAGAAGGGTCTCGACCCGAAACGTCACCCATTCCTTCTCTCCAGAGCTGCTGCATGTCCTGGTTCTGGTTGATTACTGCGCAAACACCTCATCAGCGGTTATCTCGCGCTGGGTTACTCCAGCATTCTGTGTCTATCTTGAAGTGATAGATGCAAATTGGACATAAGGGAACACTTGGGGGATATTTTCACAGCTAAGTTAATTTGAATGGTTGGAACTGTTTTCTCTGTGTGTGCATTTTGTTGTCATTTCACATTAATAGAGAATTAATAATTGCAATCTTTTGAACATCATTCATATTTTTAAACAGATCCCAAGTGAACCTCAAATGTCAGGTCATTCAGACACATTCAATAATACTGACAGAAAACACCATCGGAAAATGTTGACATCAGATGGCATCTGTAGGATGAAAAACACGGTTCATGTAGAACAGAGAACAGTACAGCACAGGAATAGGCCCTTTGGCCCACAATGTCCATGCCTAACACAATGCGTTAGACCACGTTAATCTCCTCTGTCTACACATAATCCATATGCCTCTAATCCTGTGGGCATCCCCATGTGCTTATTCCATAGTTTATTAAACTCCACTATTGGATCTGCCTCCATCATCACCTTTGACAGTGTGTTCCCAGTACCCGCCATCTACATGTAACAAAACCTGCTCCGCACCTCTCCTTTGAACCACTTGGAGTTTGGGGTTGGTGATAATTGTGTCAGTTTAGTTTAGTTTAGAGATAGAGTGTGAAAACAGGCCCTTCGGCCCACCGGCTCCGCACCGACCAGCGATCCCCGCGCACTAACACTATCCTACACACACTAGGTACAATTTTATACCAAGCCAATTTAACCTACAAACCTGCACGTCTTTGGAGTGTGGGAGAAAGCCGAAGATCTGGGAGAAAACCCTCGCCGGTCACGGGGAGAACGTACAAACTCCGTACAGACAGCACCCGTAGTCAGGATCGAACCCGGGTCCCTGGCGCTGTGAGGCAGCAACTCTACCGCTGCGCCACCATGCTGCCCTGCTGGTGCACAACTTAAATGGCAGATGGGCCTTGAGGTGGGGCTTCACCGGCTGTTAGAGCCGTCGTGTGAGAGTGGCCGGGTGTCCCTGCACTGAGACAGTGTCGATGTGGCTCTGGATCAGTCAGACTACTGGGATCCAGTCACCCAGCAGTGGCCTGAGCCTGGACCATGCTGGTAGAGTTGCTGCCTTACAGCGCCAGAGACCCGGGTTCCATCCCGGCTACAGGTGCTGTCTGTGCGGAGTTTGTACGTTCTCCCCGTGACTGTGTGGGTTTTCTGCGGGTGCTTAGATTTCCTCCCACACTCATAATTGGCTACGGGAAAATTGTCTCTAATGTGTAGGATAGTGCTGGTGTAAGGGGTGATCGCTGGTCGGCACGGACTCGATGGGCCAAAGGGCCTGTATCCGTGCTGTATGTCTAAAGTCTAATGAGTGACTGCTTGGTTGACGGACAAGTGACCCTGGTGCAGAGGTAGAAGGCCATTAGGGTATCGTGCAGGGCTCCTTTAGAGGTTGGTGTGCATGGACCTGTGGTGGGTACTGGGATCAGACCAAGCTGCCCTTCTGAAGGCCACGTGGTTACTCTGGAACGAGACACAAACTTCTGGAGTAACTCAGCGGGTCATGCAGCATCTCTGGAGAACATGGATAGGTGACGTTTCGATTGCATACATGTCACATCTCATGTCCATTCTAGATTGCTGCAAAGACCTTTACATCCAATGACACTCTTTGGAGTGTAGCCACAATGTAATTAGTGTAGTGGACTTTAGAGATACAGCGCGGAAACAGAGCCTTCGGCCCACCGAGTCCGCGCCGAACAGTGATCTCCGCACATTAACACCATCCTACACACACTAGGGACAATTTACAATTTTACCAAGACAATTAACCTACAAACCTGTGCATCTTTGGAGTGTGGGAGGAAACCGGAGCACCCGGAGAAAACCCACCGACTTGTGTGGACTTGTGCTCCATCTCATGGCTGCACCATGTGAGACAGATGTGATCAGCTACTTGGGTTCCAGCAGCACTGCTTCTCCAACCATGCCTTTGTGTGGCTGCACAGACTGGCGTAGTTTAGTTTAGAGATACGGCATGGGAACTGGCCCTTCGGCCCACCGAGCCCGCGCCGAACATCGATCACCCGTTCACTCTAGTTCTATGGCATCACGCTTTCTCGTCTTCTGAGGGCAATTTACAGAGGGCCAATTAACTCACAAACCCGCACGTCTTTGGGAACACCCAGAGGAAAGCCTCGCGGTCACAGGGAGAACGTGCAAACTCCGCATAGACAGCACCTGTGGTCGGGATTGAACCCGGGTCCCTGGCGCCATGAGGCAGCAACTCTACTATTACACGGACCAAATGACCAAATAAAAGCATTTGCTTTAAAGTGCTTAAAAGCTCAGTAGGACTGTCAACGTAGGCTTTCTAAACAATACAATCTGTGCATTTACATAGCACAATACGTCCTTTATGGTGGCACGGTGGCGCTGCGGTAGAGTTGCTGCCTTACAGTTCCAGAGACCCGGGTTCCATCCTGACTACGGGTGCTGTCTGTACGGAGTTTGTACGTTCTCCCCGTGACCTGCGTGGGTCTTCTCCGGGTGCTCCAGTTTCCTCCCACATCCCAAAAAACGTGCGGGTTTGCAGGTTAATTGGCTTCTGTAAATTGCTCTTAGTGTGTGGGGAGTGGATGAGAAAGTGGGATAACATAGAACTACTGTGAAGGGGTGATAGATGGTCGGCCTGGACTCGCTGAAGCGCCCATTTCCAAGCTGTGTCATTAAACTAAACTAAACTACAGATACATATCATGGCACAACATAGCTCAGTGTTTAAGAAGGAACTGCAGATGCTGGAAAATCGAAGGTACACAAAAATGCTGGAGAAACTCAGCGGGTACAGCAGCATCTATGGAGCGAAGGAAATAGGCAACGTTTCGGGCCGAAACCCTTCCGGAAGGAAATACCCAACGTTTCGGGCCGAAACCCTTCCGGAAGGAAATACCCAACGTTTCGGGCCGAAACCTTTCCGGGTTTCGGCTCGAAACGTTGCCTATTTCCTTCGCTCCATAGATGCTGCTGCACCCGCTGAGTTTCTCCAGCATTTTTGTGTACGCACAACACAAGCTCAATGCTTTCAAAAGGTAAAACAGTTTTTTGTAAGGCTGCATAAAATGACAGCCAGAGTGGAGATGATTGGGGTCCTTTGTCAATTAAATCTGCCGTCTGCCCTGTTCGAAGTGGCGGAGGTGAATTGAATGCACACAATGTATCTGTGATGACCTTCCACTAACTACCGTACTCTGGTGCCATTTCCCTGCTTTCACCAGCAGCAGTTTCTGTCGTATGCATCCTCCACATGGAACATCGAACAGCACAGGAACAGGCCCTTCGGCCCACAACGTCTGTGCCAAACATGATGTCAAGATCAACTCTTACCTGCCTGCACACAATGCATATCCCTCCATTCCTTGCATATCCATGTGCCTATCCAAAATTCTCTTAAATGTCACTATCATATCTGCCTCCACCACCCACCACCGCCAGCAGCACGTTCCAGGCACAGAAACCTGACCCTCTCATCTCCTTTGAACTTTTCCCCTCTCACTTTAAAACTAAGCCTCCTACTCACAGACGAGCACAGACACACCACAAACAAATATGGACATATACACACACCTTGTGCATGTTCACCGTGGGAGAAAGGTTGTGACTGTTTACCCTGTCTCTGCCTCTCATAAATGTATACACTTCTATCTGTTCTCCCCCCATCAAGTCTGGCATTCCAAGTCTATCAGACCAAGTCTGTGCAACCTCTCCCTGTAGCTGCTGCCCCCATAGTCCAGGCATCGTTCTGGTAAGCCTCCTCTGCACACTTTCCACAGCCTCCACATCCTTCCTGTAATGGACCATCTTTCCATGTCGGCGCAGTGTAAAAATCTGCTGAGGCCGATCTAGAAAAGGTGGCTTCCAAGTAGAGCTGCTGCCTCACAGCTACAGAGACCCGTGTTCAATCCTGGCGTCGGGTGTTGTCTGAGTGGAGTTTGCACGTTCTCCCTGTGACCGCGTGGGTTTCCTCCCGCATCCCAAAGATGTGCATGTCTGTAGGTTAGTTTGCTTCTGTAAATTGCCCCGAATATGTAGGGAGTGGATGAGAAAGTGGTATAGCATAGAATTCGTGTGGACTGAGGATCGATGGTTGGCGTGGACTGGGTGGGCCGAAGGGCCTGTTTACATGCTGTATCCCTAAAGAGCCTGTCCCACTTTCCCGAGTTATTCACAAATTCTCCTGAGTTATTCACGAATTCTCCCGAGTTTCTAAACTCGCAGAATATTCGTAACGAGTCCATAGGAGTCCGTGGATATATTGTAGTGGCACGTTATACCAGCCGTAGGTACTGGAGGCTATTTTTTTACTCGTGGACATTTTTCATCATGCTGAAAAAATGTTCCGACTTACCAGATGCCCCAAGTACCTACGTCTGGCATAACGAGCCGCGATGATACATCCACAAACTCCTATGGACTCGTTACGAACATTCTGCGAGTTTGAAAACTCGGGAGAATTTGTGAATAACTCGGGAAAGTGGGACAGGCCCGTTAACTAAACTAAACTACATGGCCCCTAACACAAGGCCTAATCTAGGTCCTCATGCTTTTGTCCCATATCCCTCTAACCCTGTCCTATCCATCCATGTACCTGTCCAAATGTTTCTTAAATGTTGTGTGTTAAATGTTGTCCCTCAACTATCCCCTCCGGCAGCTCGTCCCACACACCCACCACCCTTTGTATATAATAGATACCATTATTTCCCCTCACACAGTAAACCTATGCCCTCTGGTTCTCGATTAACCCTATTCTGGATAAAAGGCTGTCCATTTACCCGATCTATTAAATAACATATTTTCAGTTTTGGACCCGTCTACCTCGCCAGGTTTTATCCTGAGTCTCTCCAAATCTGTGAAAGTAAACATTTCAGTCAGAGAGTGTTCGTGTTAAAATCACACTTTGCAAACGCATGTTTTACACTGACTACATGCTCACTGCTTTTAATGACAGTAAGTTGGGATTCGCCAGGGACACAGCAAAGGCTTTATTTAATCAGCAGGTTTACTGTGAAAATCTGGCTGTACAAATGATGTTCCCAAAATGAGGGGTGTCGGAAACAAGACCCCATAGTGACTATCACCCCCTCCCCCCCCCCCCCCCCACTCCCCCCCCCCAACCCTCCCCAGTCAATGTTTGCACCAACTGAGGCGCTTGATTCAATATTTTTAATTTGTCAGCTTTTTTATGTCTTAGAAACAGCAGCTCACTGTTCCCATGGCAACCAGTAGAAGAGACCCGTGCAGACTAAAAGTAAATGGTGGAGGGATTATTGGGGAGTTGAGGAGATAGTTTTAACTGAAAACGTGACATGTGTTGGTGTGAGAAGGTGAGGAAGGCATAGTTATTCCCCTAAGCACACGAGGCGCGATTTTGAGTTTGAGTTTCGAGTTTAATTTAATGTCACATATACCGAGGTACAGTGAAAAGTACAGTCAGCGGAAGGACTATACGATGATTACAATCGAGCCGCCCACAGTGTACAGATATAGCATAACATGAATAACATTTAATGAAAGATAAAGTCCAGTAAAGTCGGATCACAGATAGTCCAAGGTTCTCCAATGAGGTGGATATTAGTTCAGGACTGCTCTCTAGTTGGTGATAGGATGGTGCAGTTGCCCGATAACAGCTGGGAATACACTGTCCCTGCATCTGGAGGTGTGCGTTTTCACGCCTCTACACTTGGGAGAGGGGAGAAGAGGGAGTGGCCAGGGTGCGGCTGGTCCTTGATTATGCTGCTGGCCTTGTCGGGGCAGCGTGAGCAATCTACAGTGGCCTCAGTGAGTATTTGATGGGGTCTGACCCACAAGCCTAAGGTGTGGAAGTTGGCAAGAGGATGGTTGGCACGGGCAGGATGGGCCAAATGGCCTCACAATATGCATGAACTTTGGTGGTGTTCAGGTTTGGAGTTTAATGGAACTACACAGCATCAAAACAGTCCTTCTGTCCATGCCAACTATTGCCAACCATTGCCGTCCGAGCAAATCCCAATTACCTAAGGCTGGCCCATATCTCCTCCAAACCTTTCTTATGCATGTACCCAAGTGTCTTTTAATTGTTATTATTATATGTTCTATACATTATTATACGTTCAAATAATTCCAAATGCAAATCATTCAATGTATGCACAAACATTTGCCCCACAGATCCCTATTAAATATTTTCACCTTAATGTAAGACTATGCTCTCAAGCTTTAGACTAACCTAGCCTGAGGAAATTAGTTCATAAATCGTAGGAGTAGAATTAGGCCATTCAGCCCATCAAGTCTATTTCACCATTCAATCATGGCTGCTGTAGCTTTCCCCCACAACCCTATTCTCCTGCCTTCTCCCCATAATCCTTGAAAACCCGTACTAGTCAAGAATCTGTCAATCTCTGCCTTAAAAATATCCATTGATTTGGCCATGAATTCCACAGACTAACCACCCTCTGACTAAAGAAATTCCACCTCATCCCCTTTCCACATATATTCTGAGGCTCTGGCCACTGGTCCTAGACTCTCCCACTAGTGGAAACACCCTCTCCACGTCCACTCCATCCAAGCCTTTAACCAGTTGGTAAGTTTCAGTGAGATCTTCCCCTCATCCTTCTAAACTCCAGCGAGTACAGGCCCAGTGCCGTCAAACGCACATCATATGTTAACCCAATCACTCCTGGGATCGTTCTGGTCAGCCTCCTCTGGACCCTCTCCAATGCCAGCCTATCCACCCTCAGATATAGGGGCCCAAAACTGCTCACTATTGCAGAAATGACTGGCTATTCACATTATCTTTCCACTTTATGATTTTTATATACCTCCATAAGGTCTCCACTCATTCCCTTGTGCTCCAGGTAAAAAAGGCCTTGCCTATCCAGTTTCACTCAAACCCTCCAGGACTGGTAACATTAAACTTTTTGCATCCTTTCCGATTTAAAGTAGGGTGACCAGAATTGTGCCCAGTACTCCAAATGTGGTCGTACCAATTTCTAACTTTAGTTTAGTTTAGAGGTACAGCGCGGAAACAACCCCCTTCGGCCCGCCGAGTCCGCGCCGACCAGCGATCCCCGCACAATAACACCACCTGACATACACTAGTGATAATTTACACTTATACCATGCCAATTAACCTACAAACCTGCACGTCTTTGGTAAGGAGGAAACCAAAGTGTGGGAGGAAACCGAAGATCTCGGAGGAAACCCACGCCATCACGGGGAGAACGTACAAACTGCGTAGAGACAGAACCCGTAGTCGGGATCGAACCCAGGTCACTGGCGCTGTAAGACAGCAATGCCATAGTACCACCCAATGCGAACACTATTCAAGGCATCACCATCCATTTCTCTGAGTTCCCTAGATGCCCTCATGTCCTTCTCCGCAGCAAACACGGGCGAGAAATATTCATTGCAACCTCACCTATCTCCCATGGCTCCGCACAGAGAGATGGCCCCATTAAACTTTAAAGGGCTATGATTTGTCCTGAACCTGTTCATATCTCTAGTCTCCCTCTCCCCAGACTCAGTCTGAAGAAGGGTCTCGACCTGAACCATCACCTATTCCTTTTATCCAGAGATGTTGCCTGACCCGCTGAATTACTCCAGCACTTTGTGTCTATGTTCGGTGTACAACAGCATCTGCAGTTCCTCCTACATAGGGTTGCCAACTTTCTCACTCCCAAATAAGGGACAAAATGTCCAAATAAGGGACAAATTCCCGACGGCAATGCGTTGACCGACCTGGTCGTGGCTGGGTGAATGATGAGTTGGCCCGGGTGCTGGACGACACACAAAGCCCAGCCGGCGGGCCATCTGTGGAGTTTTGGCTGGGGTGCGACATCACACGCAAAGTCCAGCACCCCATCCAACTCATGAACCAATGAGAAGGAGGGGTAGTGGTGGTGTCAGCGGTAAGCGAAGGTTCGAAGGTCGGACAGCTGGCCGTGCTGCTGACCGACGGGGCCACGGGTGAGGCGCTGCTGCTGCTGCACTCCATGGGGAGGGAGAAAGTTGGCAACCCTACCCGCACCTATCCTTTAAACTATTGCCCTCTCGCCTTAAAGCAATAGGATTTTCCTTTGTCTTGCCTGCCAAAACTATCTGGCTTCCTCTTTGTGCCCTCCAGAATTCCCTACATCTCTTACATTCCACAAAGACTTGGTTGATCCCAGCTGTAGATACGTGACACATGCCACCACTTTACTGACAGGAGCCTCATCCCTCCTCATCCAGGGTTCCTTGAACCTACCTGCCTTCACGGACATGCTGTTCCCAAACTCTCCCAGTCTCACCTTTAAAACGTCACACATGCCAAATATCCCTTTATCTGTAACACCATCTCCCAGTCTACCTCTGAAGATTTCCATCTAATGCCTTCAAAACATTGGCCTTGCCATAATTTAGGACTTATGGTCCTGTCCTATCTTTTTTCACAATTATTTGAAAACTTATAGAATTCTAATCACTGGCCCCAAAGTGTTCCACTACTGATACTGTCAGGTGAGAGGTGAAAGATTTAATAGGAACCTGAGGGGCAACTTTTTCACTGAGAGGGTGTCTTAGCATCGCCTCAGCCCACAGGATCTACAGCTAACAATGGACTGGTTCCTGTATCATCGTTACTTTATTGCATATCTTTCATTCATCTTGTTCTATATCTCTCCATATCACCATCTATATCTCTCGTTTTCCTTTCCCCGGACTCTCAGTCTGACGAAGGGTCTTTGTAGATCAATCACTATTAGCTAATTTGATCCATGTCTGGTTTTACTGTTGTACACCCGATCCGTGATCCAGTTCGGGTTTCTACTACATTACCTAGCTAATAGATTGGCTATTCTTCAGATTCATCTTGGATCTTGAACTTTACAACACTTATGTGCATTTGCACTATATGTTTATGCTAATAAAGAACTTACAAATGAAGCTGAACGACTCAGGGTTTACACATCTTCATATATGGTGTCAGAAGTGGGATTCGAACCCACGCCTCTTGACCCGAAACGTCACCCATTCCTTCTCTCCAGAGATGCTGCCTGTCCCGCTGAGCAACTCCAACATTTTGTGTCTATCTTTGGTTTAAACCAGCATCAGTAGTCCCTTCCTACACATTTTCACTCCGAAGGTGATGAGTATATGAACGAGCTGCCAGAGGGGCTTATTCAAGCAGGAGCATTTAGAGTCATACAGCAAGGAAACAGGCCCTTCGGCCCCACCAGTCCACGCTGACCAAGGTGCTCCATCTACAGTAGTCCCACCTGCCCATGTTTAGCCCATATTCCTCCAAGAAGACATTCCTCCCTCCAGTTTTACATTTGATCCCCCACCCCCTCCTCTCCTTATCTGACATATTTTTGTCTCTTTTTCACACTAGACTTTGTCCACCCACCTGCCAATCAACCTCTCCTCCCCCCTCCCCCCCTCCTCCTCAACTGTATCCACTAAGACATAAAGTGCTGGAGTAATCAGCAGGTCAGACAGCATCTTTGCAGAACAAGAATAGTTGACGTGTTGAGTTGGGGCCCTTCTTCAGACTCCACTCATCATTTACCAGGCGTTGTCCTGCCCCATCTCTTTTCCAGCTTTCTCCCTCCCCCCCCCCCCCCCCCCCCCCCCATTACAGTCTGAAGAAGGTTCCTGACCCAAAACGTTGCCTGTCCATTCCCTCCACAGGTGCTGCCTGACCCGCTGAGTTCCTCCAGCACTCTGTGATTTGCTCAATGCTCAAGCATCTGCAGTTCCTGGTATCTCTCTTTAGTACTCACTGACCCCACTAACAATCCACAGGTGGTCACCAAGAATGGTGCATTTAGAGAAATACTGTCCTCCCTTACAATATCACTATTATATAAAGTTTATAATAGTGACCTATTGCTACCAAGGGGTTAGCTTTCAAAGATCAAACTGAGATCAAACAGTCAATTGAAAACTCAATGCATTTTGTTCATTAATATTTCACAAAACAGACATAAAACACCTCAATCAAATTGTCTGGGTTTTGACACGGAGGTAACTATTAGATTACAATGCATTGAAGGTAGCGTGGAAGTGAATTTAGCTGCTTTGTAAAGGATGTTTAATTTTAGTTTCGTTTAGTTTAGTTTAGAGATACAGCGTGGAACAGGCCATTTGGCCCACCGGGTCCGCGCTGACCAGCGATCCCCGCACATTAACACACACTAGGGATAATTTACAATTATACCGAAGACAACTAACCTACAAACCTGTACGTCTTTGGAGTGTGGGAGGAAACCGGAGATCTCGGAGAAAACCCACGCAGGTCACGGGGAGAACGTACAAACTCCGTACAGATAAGCACCCGTAGTCAGGATCGAACTCGGGTCCTTGGCGCTGTGAGGCAGCTACTCTACCGTTGCGCCCTGCGCCACTAGTTTAGTTTAGTTCAGTTTATTATTATCACGTGTGCTGAGGTTCAGTGAAAAGCTTTCTGTTTGTTGCGGAAAGACTGTACATGATTACACTCAATCTGGATGTTAACCAGATTAACAGGGGCAATTGAGTAGACTGGTATCCTAAATGCAGCATCTTCAACTTTAATTCCAAACAGAGAGTGTTAATCATACATTGCCTTAAAGGTTCTGGAACCCTTCCCAGAAGGGTGGATATGTGGCCATGGTCAGATTAACAACTTAGTCAAAGACGTGCGTATATTGCCTTGACAAAACCATTCAGGCACCTCTCGTGGATGTAACAACGGGTGTGGGTTAATTTCACGGCAAACCACCCTCACATCACCACCCCCCATGTTGAACACTTGCGCTTGGTCCGCCAAGGCCCGCTGGATCTCCCAGTTTAGATTAGATTAGATTAGATTAGATTAGACTTTATTAATCCCCTTATTCAGGGGAAATTCAGGTGTCCTTGCAGCACACTAATAAAAATACAACATAGCATTCAAGAAGAAATTCAACACCAAAACATCCCCCCACAGTGATTCCCACTGTGGGGGAAGGCACAAAGTCCAGTCCCCATGCTCTTGTCCACCCAAAGTCGGGCCTATCGAGGCCTCCACAGTCGCCGCCACGGCGCCCGATGTTCTCGCCGGGTGATGGTACTCCGGCGTCGGGAGAACCCCCAGCGGCTTGAGGTGCCAGGAACGGCCGCCTTCCCACCGGAGACCGCGGCTTCCAAGCCAACAGACCGCAACGGACGGAGCTCCACACACTGGCGATCTCGACGAGAGATCCCAGGCTCCGGGATGTAAAGTGCAGCGTCGCAGCTGGCCGCTCCACAGAACCGCGGCTCCACAATGTTCTTATCGGCGGTCCCAGCATACTGGAGTTCCAGCGCGGCGACCCAAGAGAGGCATCGCCCGCTCCGCAATAGCGCTCCAGCGTTGTGCCGCCGCCAAAGCCGATGTTCTGGCCAGGTCCCCTCAGGGAAACGTCGCTCCAGGACCTGCTGGCAGGCCACAAGGACGGGTCAAAGACGCTGCTCGGAGGAAGGCAACTCCTCCGACCAGGTAGGGACTTGAAAAACAGTTTCCCCCTTCCCCCCCACCACCCCCCACACATAAAAAGATTAGACCCCCTGACTGCACACTCAACGTACTAAAAATAATAAAAAAGAAGGGAAAAAAAGGGACAGCTGCAGGACAGGCAGCCGTTCAGGACAGCGCCTCCTCCGGATTGTTGCTCACCATTTTCACTCCCCTCCCCGTTCTCACGCTGACCTTCCTGCCCTGGGCCTCCTCCATGGCCAGAGTGAGGCCACACCCAAACTGGAGGAACAGCACCTCATATTCTGTTTGTCGGCTTACAACTCAACAGTGTGAACTTTGATTTCTACAATTTTTAGGCAATCTGGAAACCCCACCCCCCTCCCTTTGTTTTCCTTTCTTCCCTGTGCATCATCTGAAGTATCACGCTGCTCCCCACCCCCTCCCCATGCCCCATCTTTACCTTCCTTCCTCCGGCTTCACAATTTGCACCTTATGTCCTTATCTCAGTCTTTTCATCTCTGCACTTTGTTCACACATCTGTCTATCAAAGACCCTCCCTCACCTGTATCCACCTATCACTCACCGGGCTTTGTCCTGTCCCTCTTCTTTCCAGCTTCCTCCCCTGAAGAATGGTCTCGACCCGAACATCATCTATCTTTGGAGTGGGGGGGGCGAGGGAGGGCCTGATGAAGGTATGTAACACGATGAGAGGAATAGATAGAGTACATTATGGGCAGTATTTCCCCATTATAGAGGGTTTAGTTTCAGGGTAATGAGTGTGATGTTTGGAGAGACTTGATGAGAAATCCTATCATCAAAGGGTGGTTGTAAAACGGAACGCACTGCTTGAGGAGTGGGTTTTTTTCATTAGTTTTTAGAGATACAGCGCAGAAACAGGCCCTTCGGCCCACTGAGTCCGTGCCGACCAGCGATCCCCGCACACTAGCTCTATCCTACACACGCTAGGGACAATCTAATCAAATGTTACAATGTTACCAGAGCAAATTAACTTACAAACCTGTGCGTCTTTGGAATGCGGGAGGAGACCGGAGCACCCGGTAAAAACTCACGCAGGTCACGGGGAGAACGTGCAAACCACGCACAGACAGCACCCACGCGAGAGAATTAGAGGTAGGACTTCCGGGGTGAGATTCTTCAAGCAGAAACTTGGTAACTGGTTCAATGGTGGTTCTACGATGTGTTTATGGTCACGTGTGCAAAATGCAAATGCACAGTGGAATTATTTTCTTACATACAGTCCAGTAGAGCATTGCCTTGCCGAAGCATATCCCCGATTAGCAAAGTGTACAGAAATAGTCCACTGATCCCGCGTGCAATAGGCACCATGATCTGCTGCCATTCCACGCTCTAGTTGTTATGTTTAGTTTAGTTTAGAGATATAGCGCTGAAACAGGCCCTTCGGCCCACTAGGTCCACGCCGACCAGTGACCCCCGCACACTAACGCCACCCATCACACGATGGGGACAAAATACACTTACACCAAGCCAATTAACCTACAAACCTGTACGTCTTTGGAGTATGGGAGGAAACCGGAGATCACAGAGAAAACCACGGGGTGAGCGTACAAACTCCGTACAGACAGCACCCATAGTCGGGATCGAACCCGGGTCTCCGGCGCTGCAAGTGCTGTAAGGCAGCAACTCTACCGCTGCGCCACCGTGCCGCTATGACGATGGATGAAGGACATAGTCTAGAGTGATCTTGTTTCTAGTCTTTAGTTTATTTCCGTTTAGTTTAGTTTAGTTTATTGTCATGTGTACCGAGGCACAGTGTTGCGTGCTAACCAGTCAACGGAATGACGATACATGATTACAATCGAGCCGTCCACAGTGTACAGATACATGATAAAGGGAATAACATTTAGTGCGAGGTAAAGCCAGTAAAGTCCAATCAAAGATAGTCCGAAGGTCTCCAATGAGGTAGATAGTAGTTCCAAACTGTTCTCTAGTTGTGGTAGGATGGTTCAGTTGCCTGATAACAGCTGGGAAGAAACTGTCCCTGAATCTGGAGGTGTGCATTTTCACACTTTTGCCCGATGGGAGAGGGGAGAAGAGGGAGTGACCAGGGTGCGACTGGTCCTCGATTATGCTGCTGGCCTTGCCGAGGCAGCGTGAGGTGTAAATTGAGTCGATGGAAGGGAGGTTGGTTTGTGTGATGGTCTGGGCTGCGTCCACAATTGCTGCATTTTCTTGCGGTCTTGGATGGAGCTGTTCCCGAACCGTGCTGTAATCTCATTGGATGGTGGAACAGGATGCAGAGGCCAGCGTATCTTTTCCTGTCCCGATCTTCCTAATCATCATAATCTTACTTTATTAACCAAGTATGTTTTGCAACATTCGAGCAATTTCATTTGCCAATTCAGTCATACAAATAAAAAGCAACAAGACACACATAATACATTTTAACATTATCATCCACCACAGTGACTCCTCCACATTCCTCACTGTGATGGAAGGTGAAAAAAAGTTCAATCTCTTCCCTTCTTTGTCCTCCCATGGTCTTGGGCCTCGAGCCTTCCGTTGACGGGACGATCTTGGCTCCCGTAGCCGGCGGCGTTTTGGGCCTTCACGTCGAGGCGACCAAGCTCCTGCATCGGGGGGGAATCTCAGCTCCCCCGCGCCGGGCGATCAGACCCCAGGTCAGGGCTGGTCAAATCCTCTGCATCGTTAGGAGCTTCACGACATCGGTCTCTACCCGAGTTTGCGAGCTCCTCGATGGTGAAATCAGCAGGCAAGGGATCGGCTCCGATGGTAAGTCCACATCCTCGCGGTGGGGCTCAAAGTTAGTCCGAGGAAGCCTCCACCTCCATGATGTTAGGCCGCAGAGCGTCTGGAGATACGATCCGGAAAACAATCGCATCTCCAGCAAGGTAAGAGATTGAAAACAAAATTTCCCCCGACCCCCTCCCCCACCCCCCACATAAAACAAACCAGAGAACATTTACACAAACTTTTAAAACACACTAAAAATAACAAATAAAGACAGACAGACTGTAGGTGAAGCTGCCATGATCAGCGCCCCCCGGTGGTACAGCATGGAAACAGGCCCTTCGGCCCAGTGAGGCAACACCAACCATCAATCACTCATTCACACTAGTTATCCCACCTTCTTATCCACACTCCCTACACAAGTTCATAATTTCATAAGTTCTAGGAGCAGGATTAGGCCATTCATAGAAACTTAGAAAATAGGTGCAGGAGTAGGCCATTCGGCCCTTCGAGCCTGCGCCGCCATTCAATATGATCATGGCTGATCATCCAACTCAGTATCCTGTACCTGCCTTCTCTCCATACCCCCTGATCCCTTTAGCCACAAGGGCCACATCTAGCTCCCTCTTAAATATAGCCAATGAACTGGCCTCAACTACCTTCTGTGGCAGAGAATTCCAGAAATTCATCAGTCTCCGTGTGAAGAATGTTTTCCTCATCTTGGTCCTAAAAGATTTCCCCCTTATCCTTAAACTGTGTGACCCCTTGTTCTGGATTTCCCAAACATCGGGAACAATCTTCCTGCATCTAGCCATTCCAACCCGTTAAGAATTTTGTAAGTTTCTATAAGATCCCCCCTCAATCTTCTAAATTCTAGCGAGTACAAACCGAGTCTATCCAGTCTTTCTTCATATGAAATTCCTGACATCCCAGGAATCAGTCTGGTGAACCTTCTCTGTACTCCCTCTATGGCAAGAATGTCTTTCCTCAGATTAGAAGACCAAAACTGTACGCAATACTCCAGGTGTGGTCTCACCAAGACACTGTACAACTGCAGTAGAACCTCCCTGCTCCTATACTCAAATCCTTTTGCTATGAAAGCTAACATACCATTCGCCTTCTACACTGCCTGCTGCACCTGCATGCCTACTTTCAATGACTGGTGTACCATGACACCCAGGTCTCGTTGCATCTCCCCCTTTCCTAATCGGCCACCATTCAGATAATAGTCTACTTTCCTGTTTTTGCCACCAAAGTGGATAACCTCACATTTATCCACATTATACTGCATCTGCCATGCATTTGCCCACTCACCCAGCCTATCCAAATCACCTTGCAGCCTCCTAGCATCCTCCACACAGCTAACACTGCCCCCCCAGTTTCGTGTCATCCGCAAACTTGGAGATGTTGCATTCAATTCCCTCGTCCAAATCATTAATATATTTCGTAAATAGCTGGGGTCCCAGCACTGAGCCTTGCGGTACCCCAGTAGTCACAGCCTGCCATTGTGAAAAGGACCCGTTTACTCCTACTCCTTGCTTCCAGTCTGCCAGCCAGTTCTCTATCCACATCAATACTGAACCTGATTCGGCCCATCAAATCTACTCCACCATTCAATCATGGCTGATTTATCTCTCCCTCTCAACCCCAATTTCCTGCCTTCTCCCCACATTCCCTGACACCCGTACAAATCAAGAATCTGGCAATCTCCGACTTTAAAATATCCATTGATGGCCTCCACGGAGGCCAATTAACCTACAATATCGCAACCCTTTGGGATGTGGGAGAAAACCGGTGCACCCAGAGGAAGCCCACGTGGTCACGGGGTGAACATGCAAACTCCACACCGCCAGCACCCGAGGTGGGAATCGAACCCGGGTCTCTGTGATGCTGTGAGGCAGCAGCTCAACCCGCTGCACCATCGTGCCACCCTTTGCTCCCCCCAATGTGTTGGCTGACCAAAGTAATCTCTTGAATGGTGAAGAGGGAAGCAGGCAGGAGAACACGGAGAGATGATGGGGACACAAGGAACTGCAGAGACTGGTTCACAAAAAAAAAGACACTGGAGTAACTCAGCAGGTCAGGCAGCATCTCTGGAAAACATGCAGTCTGAATGCTTTTTGCATACAAGAGGCGGTAGGTGTATGGAACGAGTTGCCAGAGGAGGTCGTTGAGGCAGGGACAATCCCTTCATTTAGGAAGTAGTTAGACAGCTACATGGATAGGACGGGTTTGGAGGGATAAGGACCAAACGCAGGCAGGTGTGGCTAGTGTAGTTGGGACATGTTGGCCGGTGTGAGCAAGTTGGGCCGAAGGGCCTGTTTCCACACTGTATCACTCTATGACTCTATGAGGGCATAACACGTATCAATGAGAGGCCTTTGTGCTGAGGACAATAACCCTGATCCTCAGAATGCTGCCATAGAACATCAAAGATCTCTTAAATTGAACTCGGATAGATTACCACAGCCATGTAATGCAGAGCGATTGCACAAACCCCGCTGCTGAATATTTAATAACGTGGGGGCTCGGCTAATTGGAGAAATTAATAAAACAGCAGCTCGGAATTTCTCTCTGATCATTCTACAGTTGTTCATCCTGGTTGAGCAACAGCAAGAATCCATTACAATATTTCAGCCTCAGTGCATCTTCACCCTACCTGTAAAAGTCACGGCAAGTCTCTGGCAATCTGTTTGGGAACACTGCGTAACTTTATTAATGAGAAGTTTGATCAGCTTTGGCATTGCTCAACAGAAAAAGGTCAGCTGTTAAAAACGTCTGACATTAACTTGGCCTTTGGGTGAAATGGATGTTTTTTTTCCCCAAGAATGAATGGCGGAAACCTTTGAATGTATTATTAATTTAACTAAAATCAAATGGATTAGACCCATCAATAGCATGGAACTATATTATTTATTTGCCCTGGGCCAGCGACATTTCAACTGTTTGCATCCATATAATCCCTTTATTATTACCTCTTCCACAGTCAACAGTGGGCAGAAGTTCACTTGCACCTCCTCCAACCTCCTACAGTATCCGCTGTTCCAGGTGAGGAAGTCTGTACATCGGCAAGACAAAGCCCAAGCTTGGCCATCGTTTCGCTGAACAACTCCGCTTAGTCTGCCTTAACCTATCTGATCGCCCGGTTGCTCAGCACTTCAACTCCCCTTCCCATTCGAACACTGACCTCTCTGTCCTGGGCCTCCTCCATTGTCAGAGTGAGGTCCAGCGCAAATTGGAGGAACAGCACCTCATATTTCACCCGGGCAGCTTACACCCCAGCGGTATGAACATCGACTTCTCTAACTTCATGTAACCTTTGCTTTTCCTCTCTCTCCATCCCTCCCCCATCCTAACTCTCCGGCTAGCTTTGATCTGTCATTTTCACACCTTACCCTTCCATATCTTTAGTCTCCCACTCCCCTGACTATGTCTGAAGAAGGATCTCGAACCGAAACGTCACAATTCCTTCTCTCCAGAGATGGTGCCTGTCCCGCTGAGTTACTCTGGCATTTTGTGTCTATTCTCAGTATGAATATTGATTTCTCTAACTTCAAGTAACCCTTGCATCTCCTCTCTCTCCGTCCCTCCCCCACCCTAGTCGCCCTGCTAGTTTTACTGTTGTCCTGCTGAGTTGTATTACTCATTATTGCCGTTCTCACAACCAACAATGGACCATTGTGAGCTCCATCTTCCTTGATCATCGTTGCTGGCTTTGATCAGTCCATTTGCATATCTTTCATTAATTTGTACCTTTCATATCTCATGGTTCCCTGTCCCCTGACTCTCAGTCTGAAGAAGGGCATTTTGTGTCTACCTTTGACATTTCCA
The DNA here is from genome assembly GCF_028641065.1 of Leucoraja erinaceus. Taxonomy (NCBI): domain Eukaryota; kingdom Metazoa; phylum Chordata; class Chondrichthyes; order Rajiformes; family Rajidae; genus Leucoraja; species Leucoraja erinaceus. The sequence goes on along the minus strand of NC_073407.1, from coordinate 3,968,740 downwards.
CATTTGCTATACTTTAACATGGTAGGTCGGTGCCTCTCCAGCGATACTCCAGCTAGACTGTCGTGCACTGCCAGCACTTAGTGCAGAGACTCCAGTGTTGAACAGCCACACTCTCCCTGTCTCACAATCTGGTCGCAGGGCCTTGCTATCGCAGAACCATCACGAGGCTGCCTCTATCACTGTGGCTCCATCAGTCTGACGACTGCCCTGCCCAACGCCACAAGAGATTGCAGAGAGTGGAGGAGGCAGTCCACTATCTCCATCTACACCTCACGCTGCCTCGGCAAGGCCACCAGCATTACCAAGGATCAGTCTCACTCCCTCTTCTCTCCTCGCCTATTGGATTGGATTGGATTCAATTTATTGTCATTGCACTTTTCAGTGCAACGAAATGGTTTAGCCTGCAGTCATAACATAGAATAAATAACAAACACTCAACACAGTTTAAAGTCCCAAAGTCATTGTCTCTTCCCTCCTTGCTCTCCCTCTGCACTGAGGCGATCCAAGCCTCCGATGTTGTGGCCTCGCCGGTTGATGGTAAGTAAGTCCCGCGGCTGAATTCGTGCTCTGCAAACGGGCCGGTTCAAACTCCGCGGCCCGGGGCGGTCGAAGCTGCCGCCCTCCAGTCCAGCGGACGCAGTTGTAGTTGCGGGAGCTCCAGAAAAACAGGTCACCGACCTGTGACCTGCGAGCTCCCGATAATGTCGTCCACTGGCCCGCGGCCGAGCCTCCGAGGCTCCAAAGTCGGGTCGGAAGTTGGGTCGCCCCGCAACCACAGCCCCGAAGTCGGCCAGCCTCGCGTTGGTAAGTCCTGGCTCTGCCTCCGCAGCCTCGAGGTCGGTCGCAGTTGGAGGCCGCCAGCTCCGCGATAGGCCTCAGCGCAGACGGACACGGAGACGGGGGATACAGCAGGAAAGGTTGCATCCCCCCCCGAAGGAAGAGTCAAAAAACATGTTACACCCCCTCCCCCCACACATACACAACTAAATAAACCAAAATAAACTGTAAAAACGGGACAAGAGAAACCAAGAAACAGAAAAGACAAACGGACTGCAGGCGAGCCGCAGCTGCAAGGCAGCGCCGCCACTTCCGGAGGCAAGAGGCACAGAAGTGTGACATCGCACACCTCCAGATTTGGGGACAATTCTTCCCAGCTGTTATCAGGCAACTGAACCATCCTACCACAACTTGAGGATGGTCCTGAGCTATCTATCTCATTGGTCATTTTTAATCGGACTTTATCTGGCACTAAATGTTATTCCCTTTATCCTGCATCTGTGCTCTGTGGACGGCTCAATAATAATCATGTGTAGTCTCAGCGCTGACTGGCTAGCACGCAACAAAGGAAACTTTCCATTGTACCTCGGTACATGTGACAATAAACTCAAATTAAACTTAGCCTCCCCACCATCGTGTCTCTATGTCCACTCTATGCCACCTCGGGAGATCAGTCAACATGATCAAGAAACATTCCCTCCTCTCCCCTCTTATGTAGGATAGGACGTACAAGAGCTTAAAAACACAATACCAGGAACAGCACCTCATATTCCGCCTGGGCAGCTTGCATCCTGATGGCATGAATGTTGAATTCTCCCAATTTTGCTAGCCCTTGTGTCTCCTCCCCTTCCTTAACCCTCGAGCTGTCTCCTCCCATCCCCCCGCCCTCGGGCTCCTCCTCCTCCCCTTTTTCCTTCCTTCTCCCCTCCCACCCCCCCCCATCAGGCTGAAGAAGGGTTTCGGCCCGAAACGTCGCCTATTTTCTTCGCTCCATAGATGCTGCTGCACCCGCTGAGTTTCTCCAGCAATTTTGTGTACCAGATTTAAGGACAGCTTCTTCCCCACTGTTATCAGATTCTTGAACAGACCTCTCATAAGCTAAGGATCCAGCAGTATATATTAGACATCGGAGCAGAATTAGGCCAATTCGGCCCATCCAGTCTTCATTCATGGCTGATAGGGGCGGCACAGTGGCGCAGCGGTAGAGTTGCTGCTTTACAGCGCCAGAGTCCCAGGTTCGATCCTGACTATGGGTGATGTCTGTACGTAGTTTGCACGTTTCTCCCCGTGACCGCATGGGTTTTCACCCGGTGCTCTGGTTTCCTCCCACACTTCAAAGACGTGCAGGTTTGTTGGTTAATTGACTTTGGTAAAAATTGTGAATGGTCCCCGGTGTACAGGATAGTGCTAGTGTACGGGGTGATCGCTGGTCGGTGCGGACACAGTGGCGGTAGGGCCTCTCAAGTGTTGCATCTCCAAACTCCAAATCGATCTTCTCCTCTCAACTCCATTCTCCTGCCTTCGCCCTGCAACCTTGCCATGCTTACAAATCAAGAAGCTATCAATCTCCGCTTTAGAAATACCGAATGACTTGGCCTCCACAGCCGTCTGTGGCAAAGAATTCGACAGATTCACCTCCCCCTGGCTAAATAAATCACTCCTCATCATTCTAAAGATACGCCCTTTGACTCCGAGGCTGTGGCCTCTGTCTCTCCCACCAGTGGAATCATCCTCTCTGCGTCCACTCTATCTGGGCCTTCCATTATTCGGCAGGTTTCAATTAGATCCCCCCCCCCGCATCTTTCTAAACTAGTATTAATCCTAATATTACTTTCTCACCTTGGTGTAAGACAAGGGACCATAAACTGTACTGCAATTATAATGTGTCAGCATGAGCTGTAGGTTTTTAAGTGTTCATGAAATGTATCAGGAAATATCAGTGAAGCAAGAGTAATGAGAAAGACCTTGTTTCAATTCTCATCACTGACAATACACTTGGAAGAGATAAGCTTCATCTCATCATGCATCAGAAAGCAATTTAATTATGTCAACAAAATTAGATTAGCCCTCAACATGCTGATGTGTCTCGATGGGACTGCGCTATAAATGGAAACCTATCCCGATTATTAGAATCTGTCTGAACTCTCTCTCTCTTCCGCCAATTGCTTCTTTTGCTGAGAAGAGAAATGGCACGGTGGGGCAGCAGTGGAGTTACTGCCTCCCAGCGCCAGGGATCGATCCTGCAGCCTTTCCAGCTTGACAACATCTTTGCTATAACAAAGGGCAGCACAATGGCGCAGCGGTAGAGTTGCTGCCTCACAACGCCAGAGACCCGGGTTCGATCCTGACTACAGGTGCTGTTTTTTCGGGGTTTGTACGTTCTCCATGTGACCTGCGCGGGTTTTCTCCAGGTGCTCCGGTTTCCTCCCTCACTCCAAGAACGTACAGGTTTGTAGGTTAATTGGCTTTGGTAAAATTATAAATTGTCCCTAGTGTGTAGGACAGTGCTTGTGTGCGGGGATCGCTGGTCAGCACTGACCTGATGGGCTGAAGGGCCTGTTACACTGGTGTATCCCTAAACTAAACACAAAGTGCTGGAGTAACTCTGCGGGTCAGGCAGCAGCTCCAGAGGGCGAAGATAGGCAACGTTTTGGGTCAGGACCGTTCTTCAGTCTGGAACGTCACCTGTCCATGTTCCCCAGAGATGATGTTGACACCAGGAACTGCAGAGGCTGAGTTACAAAAAAAGTCACAAAGCGCTGGAGTAACTCAGCGGGTCAGGCAGCATTTCTGGCGGACATGGATAGGTAACAGTTCAGGTCACCACCCTTCTGCAGACTGCATGTTCTCCAAAGATGCTGCCTGATCCGCTGAGTTACTCCAGCATTGATTTTTTCGAGACACCGATTCCGCGCCGACCAGCAATCACTCCTCGTGCACCAGCACTATCCTACACACTGGGGGCAATTTACAAAAGTCAATTCACCTACAAACCTGTACGTCTTTGGAGTGTGGGAGGAAACCAGGGCACCCGGAGAAAACCCACACAGGTCACAGGGAGAACATACCAACTCCATACAGACAGCACCCGTAATCAAGATCAAACCGGGTCTCTGGCGCTGTAAGGCAGCAACTCTACCACGCCGCCATTGTGCTGCCCGCCCTTTGTTCTGTACAAGATTCCTCCATTTTACTGCTCAACTCCGAAATCCCATCCAGCCAAGTCCACTTGAAAGAAGTTCCCCTCCTCTCTGTGATGGGACCTCTCTCACACTCCCCCCTCTGTGATTCTCTTGGCTGTATGACCATGTTCTGACCCGGAATCGCGACCACTGCCACGTGTTATCCCAACGCTCGCTTGTGCCTCGTGGCTTCCAGCTCCGGTTCCAGGCCTCCCAGTCCACGCCCAATGAGGAATACCGACACTCCATCCACCACTTCTCCCACCAGGGATCCCATCCTTGCCCTGCGTTCCACACTGGGCTGCCGTGGGCCCTCTCTGTATAAAAACATATCCACGTGCCGATCGAAAACTCTCTCAGACGCCACAATCACATCTGCCCACCACCACCTCCGGCAGCACGTTCCAGGCACCCACCACCCACTGTGTAAAAAGACTTGCCCTGCACATCTGTTGTAAACTGCCCCTCTCACCCTCAACCTATGCCCTTTGGTATTTGATATTTCCATCTCTGGAGAATGGTTCTGGCTGTCCACCATATCATAGAAACATAGAAATTAGGTGCAGGAGTAGGCCATTCGGCCCTTCGAGCCTGCACCGCCATTCAATATGATCATGGCTGATCATCCAACTCAGTATCCTGTACCTGCCTTCTCTCCATACCCTCTGATCCCCTTAGCCACGAGGGCCACATCTAACTCCCTCTTAAATATAGCCAATGAACTGGCCTCGACTACCCTCTGCGGCAGAGAGTTCCAGAGATTCACCACTCTCTGTGTGAAAAAAGTTCTTCTTCTCATCTCGGTTTTAAAGGATTTCCCCCTTATCCTTAAGCTGTGACCCCTTGTCCTGGACTTCCCCAACATCGGGAGCAATCTTCCTGCATCTAGCCTGTCCAACCCCTTAAGAATTTTGTAAGTATATCATCCCTTTAATCCTGCCAATTACTGCCCATCCATAGCCAATAGTTGGTCAATAGTCTGCTCGTCTTAAGGAAATTTGTATTTTATACTCTCATCATTTGACACACCCCTTGGATGACACACCCCTTGGATGACACACCCCTTGGATGACATCTCCCCTTGGATTCCTCAGCTCGAAAGAAAACAACGAGCTTATCCCATCTTTTCCCGTACTGATAATCCTCACAAATCCTAACAGATATTGACAGAGAGCTGGATTTGGACATTTGGACAGGTGCATGGATAGGGCATGTTTTGAGGGACATGCGTACAGGTGGGACTAGAGCAGACGGGACATCCTGGTTGGCACGGGCAAGTTGGGCCGAAAGGCCTGTTTCCACGCTGTAAGACTCCCTGAATAGACATGTACATGAGAGCAAGTCGAATGAACTGAAGTGAGTGGAAGGTGGATACAACACTAGTATAGATTGTTTAAGACGGAACTGCAGATGCTGGAAAATCGAAGGTACACAAAAATGCTGGAGAAACTCAGCGGGTGCAGCAGTATCTATGGAGCGAAGGAAATAGGCAACGTTTCGGGCCAAAACCCTTCTTCAGACTAGTATAGATTGTTGGGCTGAAGGGCCTGTTTCTTAATTGTAAATTATCTTTAAAGTGTGATTGATTGATTGATTGATTGATTGATTGATTGATTGATTGATTGATTGATTGATTGATTGATTGCCCCATCAATTGGTTGATTTACAGCTAGACAGATCAGACAGATAGACAGATAGACAGATAGACAGATAGACAGATAGACAGATAGATAGACAGATAGATAGATAGATAGATAGATAGATAGATAGATAGATAGATAGATAGATAGAGCGAACATGGAAACAGGCCCTTCAGCACACTGAGTCCACATTGATCATCACTGACCCGTTCACACTAGGTTATCCCACTTTCCCATCCACTCCCTACGCACTAGCGGAAATTGGCAGAGGCCAATTATTCTGCAAACCCACACTTCTTTGGGATGTGGGAGGAAACCCACAAGGTGGGAGGAAACCCACACATACAGCAGCCGAGGTCAGGATTGAACCTGGGTCTCTGGCGCTGTGAGGCAGCAGCTCTACCTACTGCGCTGCCTTATTATCTCGGTAACTCCCCAATCTTCTTTCCCCAGGGTCATAGGAAGAGTCAATGAGGCCTGAAACACCACTTGCAGCAGCACAACAGAATATGTAAACATAGTACATTGTAAACAATATAATGAAATAAGAAAAAAAATTCAGTGTGTATATATATATATATATATGCATGCATATAGAAGGGGGGGGGGGGGGGGGGGGCGCTGCAAGCCGGCAGCCCTGTCAGCAGCATGTCCGTTTTTTCTACTCTTATTTATTATAGTCTGAATGGAAGGAGGCTCCAGCAAGAACTGCGAGTCTCTGGAGAAGGTTGAAAGCACGCCCTTAGATTGCCACCAGCTTTAACGAGAAAGCTAATGGAATTCCAGGCTTCTACACAGGAGGGACAAGGCAAGCAAGACAAAAGATCACGATGAACCTTGGCAACACTTAATTAAAGAGTCACTTGCCGACTTTTAGACCCTTGCTGTAGAGAGGACCCCAAACACGGGGTCATGCAACACACAAACAGACCCTCATCTCCTTCATGTACTTCAGGTAACCCCTGCATCCTCCCCTCTCCCCGTTCCTCCCCCACCCAAGTTGTTGTACAGGCTTCAAAGTCGTCCTGTTGAGTTTCATTGTCTGCAACTCGTTTTCCTCTAGACCACAGCTAACAATGGCCTGTATCATCGCTACTTTTTTGCACATCATTCATTCATTTGTTCTATATCTCTCTCTACATCATCGTCTATATCTCTCTTTACCCCTTTCCCCGACTCACGGTCTGAATAAGGGTCTCGAGCCGAAACGTCACCCACTCCTTTTCTCCAGAGATGATGTCTGACCCACTGAGTTGCTCCAGCTTTTTGTGTCTTTCTTCATCTCCTCTGCCTGCATGTGGTCCATATCCCTCCTTTTCCTGCGTGTCCTACTTACAAGCCTCTTAAACACCACTATTGTATCTGCCCCTACCACCTCCAAACTTGCCCCTTGCATCTCCTTCATGCTTCGCCCCTCTCACCTTATAGCTATGCCGCATAATCTTTTGCAGTTCCACCTTGCTGGACTTGTCCTGGACTTCCCCAACATCGGGAACAATCTTCCAGCATCTAGCCTGTCCAACCCCTTAAGAATTTTGTAAGTTTCTATAAGATCCCCTCTCAATCTCCTAAATTCTAGAGAGTATAAACCAAGTCTATCCAGTCTTTCTTCACAAGACAGTCCTGACATCCCAGGAATCAGTCTGGTGAACCGTCTCTGCACTCCCTCTATGGCAATAATGTCCTTCCTCAGATTTGGAGACCAAAACTGTACGCAATACTCCAGATGTGGTCTCACCAAGACACTGTACAACTGCAGTAGAACCTCCCTGCTCCTATACCCAAATCCTTTTGCTATGAACATATGTAGCCATTTACTACAAAACAGATAAGTGTGTCCATACACCATGATATAAATATATACTCACATGAATAAATAAACTGATAAAGTGCAAATAACAGATAATGGGTTATTAATAATCAGAGTTTTGTCCGAACCAGGTTTAATAGCCTGATGGCTGTGGGGAAGTAGCTATTCCTGAACCTGGTTGTTGCAGTCTTCAGGTTCCTGTACCTTCTACCTGAAGGTACAGGAGATGAGTGCGTGGCCAGGATGGTGTGGGTCTTTGATGATACTGCCAGCCTTTTTGAGGCAGCGACTGCGATAAATCCCCTCGATGGAAGGAAGGTCAGAGCCGATGATGGACTGGGCAGTGTTTACTACTTTTTGTAGTCTTTTCCTCTCCAGGGCGCTCAAATTGCCGAACCAAGCCACGATGCAATGGTCAGCATGCTCTCTACTGTGCACCTGTAGAAGTTAGAGAGAGTCCTCCTTGACAAACCGACTCTCCGTAATCTTCTCAGGAAGTAGAGGCGCTGATGAGCTTTCTTGATAATTGCGTAGTGTTCTCGGACCAGGAAAGATCTTCAGAGATGTGCATGCCCAGGAATTTGAAGCTCTTGACCCTTTCAACCATCGACCCGTTGATATAAATGGGGTTGTGGGTCCCCATCCTACTTCTTCCAAAGTCCACAATCAGTTCCTTGGTTTTGCTGGTGTTGAGAGCCAGGTTATTGCGCTGGCACCATATGGACAGTTGCTCGATCTTTCTTCTATACTCAGACTCATCCCCATCAGTGATACGTCCCACAACAGTGGTGTCGTCAGCGAACTTGATGATGGAGTTCGCACTGTGACTGGCTACGCAGTCATGAATATAGAGTGAGTACAGCAGGGGGCTGAGCATGCAGCCTTGAGGTGCTCCCGTGCTGATTGTTATCGAGGCTGACACATTTCCACCAATACGAACAGACTGTGGTCTGTGAATGAGGAAGTCAAGGATCCAATTGCAGAGGGATGCGCAGAGACCCAGATCTGCGAGTTTGGTAACCAGCTTGGAGGGGATGATTGTGTTAAATGCCGAGCTGTAATCCAGATTAATTGTCGGTTAATTGGCTTTGGTAAAATTGTAAATTGTCCCTAGCGTGTGTAGGATAGCGCTAGTGTACGGGGGTCGCTGGTCGGTGCGGACTCAGTGGGCCGAAGGGACTGCTTCCGCGCTTTATCTCTGAAGTCTGGAGTCTAAGTCCAGTTATAGAAGTCTCTGAGGGTTGAAGGAAAATGATCTGTGAGTTCACTGGGACGCGGGCTGGCGGAAGAGAAAGAAAGTTGAGAAAGAGAGAAAACCCACGCGGTCATGGGGAGAACATACAAACTCGGTGAATATTTATGCTCCTCAATTTTTGAATGAAATATTTAATACAATTCCAAACTCAGGTCAGCATAATCTGATAGTTATACAAAAAAGCTGGAGAAACTCAGCGGGTGCAGCAGCATCTATGGAGCGAAGGAAATATGCAACGTTTCGGGCCGAAACCCTTCTTTATCCACAGCATAATCTGATAATTGGGGGAAATTTAAATTGTGTATTAGATCAATACATGGATAAATCTTCACTTCAAAGGAAAAGTTCATCAAAACCAAGTGACCTTTTAAACACCCATATAAACAATACAAACATAAGGGACGTATGGTGGATCGCCAATCCTTCTGGAAGAAAATACTCTTTCTATTCAGGTTCATAAAGTTTATACACAAATTGAACATTTCTTGGTTGACGCCAAACTTATCCCTTGTACCTACAATCCAAAATATCATAACATTATTATTTCGGATCACTGTCCCCTCACTTTTTCTGTAAAACTGGAAGGAATGACTAACCAACAGCCGTGCTGGAGATTTAATCCACAAATACTAGTTGAGGCAAGTTGTTGTGGCTATCTGAAGCTACAGATGAAAACATTTTTAGAGACAAACGACACCCCTGGTATTTCTCCAGCCTTGCTGTGGGGAACTTTTAAAGCCTACTAGACAAAGTGCAGACCCGTTGGGTCTGCTCCCCAAATGGTGTGATCCCCCAACCCAATATTCCACCATGCACCCGTCTCCTCCAACGGAACTGAAGCCGTTCCCAAATGTAAGATTCCAGCACTCCCCTGCCTCCCTCAGTAGTGGATTAAAAATAAATTCCAATTGCACCTCCCTGCCTGCTGCAGCAATGAAAAGTTCAGAGTGTTCCTGTCTTGCAACTTTGTTTTGAAGTGTGTTGGAAGCTGATAGGAAGGAGCAGCCGTCAACGAATCAAAAGGCAGAAAGGCAGCCGGACGCCGGACGGCAGGCGGCAGCCACACAGTTTTAATATATAATAGATGTTAGAGGCTGTATTATCGCATACCAAGCATCTCAAAACAAATAAGACTGAACTGGAATTAGAAAAACAGATAAAACAGTTAGACCTAGAAAATGCGGCTGATCCATCCATTGCAAAACACAATAAGATAGCTGCACTTAAATTCAAATTAAACCAGATTCTCTCAGCAAGAATTATTAGGGTAATTCAATATACTAAACAAAAAAAATTGAATTTGGTGATAAACCACATAAACTACTAGCACACCAACTTTGCAAATTAGAGAATGATCGTACTATACACAAAATTAGATCAGAAAAAGGAGATTTGCTTACACTGCCGAAAGATATCAATGAAAGATTTTTACAATTCTACCAAACATTATATTCATCAAAAACAACAGTCGATTCTGCAAAGATGAAAAGCTTTCTTGAGAATTGCAATCTCCTATCTCTTTAATGAGGGGGAACGGGATGAATTAGGCGCAGAGATAACCACAAAGGACATTGTAGAGACTATTATATCATTGAAAAGTGGAAACACTTCCTGGCCCGGATGGGCTTAATAACGAATTTTATTAAAAAATGTAATGATTTAATCTCTCCACGCTTACAAGCCCTTTACATTCAAGCATTTAAAGAATAGACTTTACCACAAACTCTTGCTGAATCAACTATTGCATTCATTCCAAAAAAAAAGATAAAAAATCTCGAGGAGCCTGGATCCTATAGGGCAATAGCTCTTTTAAATACTGATCAGAGATACTAGCTAAGACTTTGGCTCGTAGATTAAGCCTAGTTATCGGTAAATTAATACATCCAGATCAAACTGGGTTTATACCCAAACGACACTCGTTTTATAATTTGTGACGTTTGTTTAATATAATATATTCACAGAGAATGCCAAACAAAGATCTAATAATTATTTCACTGGATGCAGAAAAGGCTTTCGACCAAGTGGAATGGTCTTATCTTTTTACAGTGTTGGAAAAATTCCAATTGGGAGAAAACTCTACTTTATGGGTGAAGCTTTTATATACTAATCTGACAGCTAGAATATTGACAAATCAAATGCTTTCACCTAAATTTTACTTATCTAGGGGTAACAGACAAGAATGTGCTCTCTCCCCGATGTTATTTGCTTTAGCCATAGAACCTCTTGCCGAGAGTATTAGGTCCCATTCAGGCATCTATGGATATAACACCAAATATACCTCCAATAAAATGTAGTTATATGCAGATGATGTACATTACTAACCCCCAAGTTAGTATTCCAAATGTTTTAAACATTATAGAACAATTTAGTTCTTTTTCTAGATACAGAATTATTTGGAATTAAAGTGAAACCATGCCAATAAAAGACCAAGACCCTTTTCAACTCCAACAATTTCCTTTCAGAATTGTTACTGAAAAGTTTCGATATCTTGGAATTTACGTGACTAGAAATTACTCCTCTTTGTTTGAAACAAACTTCCCACCATTAATTACTAAACTGTATACCTATATTCAATTCTAGAAAACACTTCCTATCTCCCTTATTGGTAGATTAAATGCCATAAAGATGATCTTCCTTCCGCAACTTTTATACTTATTCCAATCAATATCGATATATCTCCCTAAAAGCTTTTTTAAAAACATTGACTATTGTTACTAACTTTATTTGGGGCTACAAACCCCACCGAATACATAAAAGACATTTGTGCAAACCCAAAGAAAATGGTGGATAAATTCTACCTAACTTTCTTTTTTACTACTGGGCAACTCAATATTAAATATATAACTTTTTGGCTGGACGATACATGTTGTAAAGGAGCTTAGTCTGACGCACTGTAGCCTTTACTAGAGCCTTTATTATAGCACATGGCACACATGTCCCAGCACTGGCTGCATCCAGCCTTCAGGCGTACCAGGACAAAATGGGAGGAAGAAAGGGGAGGAGATCATAGTTATACTGATATGATGGGGCGTGTTAATGGTGATGAGGTAGCTACATTATAGGTTGCATGCATAAACCATCTACACATGTCAACATGTAAACTGATTAAAAATGGAGAGGGAAGATTGTTTGCCTTTCTGCATAGGCTCGATTCTCCTATCTCCAATACATCTGAATAAGTCAACATATGAGCAAAATCCGATAATACATACTACTATCCGTATCTGGAAACAGCTGAAACTCAGTCTAAAATTGAGAAACATGTCTCCCCTTCTTCCTATTGCAAATAATCCCTTGTTTAAACCGTCTACTTTAGATAAGGTGTTTGCTCAATGGAAGGATCAGGGAATCAATACTGTGGGAGACCTCTATAAGAAGGGGACTCTCTCCTCTTTTCAAGAACTGCAGGAGAAATATGACTTGAATGCCAATAATTTTTTTAGATATCTCCAACTCCGAGATTACGTGAAAACATATACAGAAGACTGCTCTCTTATGGGTCCAGATATATTGTACGAATGTTTGAATAGACATGCCGATACAAGTAAGTTGATATCTTACATTTATAACACTCTTCTAAATATTGACACTCCACCTTCTGAGATTTATAGGCCAGCATGGGAGGACGAGTTGGGTTTACCCATTTCGAAAGATATATGTGATGAAAGCCTACAATACATACATTACTGTTCTTTAAATGCCAGGCACTGCCTGATATAACTTAAAGTATTGCATAGGTTATACTATTCAAAGGCCAAACTGAACAAGATCTTCCCAACTGTCTCTCCTCTTTGTGATAAATGTCGCTTTCAAAAAGCCACCCTAACATACTTTTGTATCCTGCATAAAAATACAAAATTTCTGGACAGGAATATTCAATATTATTTCTAAAACACTTAAAACTCAATTGGAGCCAGATCCAAAACTAATAATATTAGGAATGTCAGAGGGCTGCCCTAATCTAACGATATTTCAAAGACGCTTCCTTGACTACGGTTTAATAACTGCGAAAAAACTTATACTTAAATTCTGGAAAAAGATAACAGTCCCCACAGTGAAGATGTGGATCACAGAAATGACCGAGACACTACATCTAGAAACAATAAGGCTTGACTGACAAACCATATCAATTTTCAAAAATATGGTCTCCTTTTATTGAATTTTTTCAACAACATAATGGTTGAACACAAACTCAAAACCGATGGTAGGGTCGGGTGAGCGGGCATATGGAAGGGTAGTTGGATATATCTCCGCTTCTTTTACACCTTTGTTAGTTCCGGGGCGGGGGGGGGATTCTCTTGCTTTTCTTTAAATCTTTTCTATTCTTTTTTGTTTCTTCTTTCTTTCCCTTTTTTTCCTTTTTCATTTCTTCCTATCTAGTTATTAGTTCATAAAATGTTAAAACTGAAGCAGTCCCAAAATTGTATAACTGTTATGTCGATGATTTTCTTTTTGTACAATTGCTTCTAACAAAAATAAAATTAAAAAAATCAATAAATATAAAAATAAAATAATGTACAAACTGCGCAGAGACAGCACCCATAGCCAGGATCAAACCTGGATCTCTGGTACTGTAAGGCAGCAACTCTACCGCTGCGCCATTGTGCCGCCCTGTGTTGTAGCAAAGATGCTATCAAGCTGGAAAGGGTGCAGAGAAGATGTTGCCAGGGCTCGAGGGACTGAGCTTTAGGGAGAGGTTGAGCAGGCTGTGACGGAGTTATTTTATAGAGGTGTACAAAATCATGAGAGGAACAGATTGGGTAGATGTGCAGAATCTCTTCTGCTGCCCATGCCTTCAGTAGGGGACTTTGCATCAGCTCCACCTAACCAGAGCACCCGCCTGACTCACCACCCACACCAAATCCTGGCCAAGGTGAGGGGTCCTCACCTACAAAGCCCTCCACCAAGATTCAGGTTGACAAAAATGTCTCCTCTCCATCCAAAGTCCTCAGTTTTGGGGGCAGCTCCCAGGCTCTGGAACTCGCTCCCCCAACTGATCCGTAATTCCGTGTCCGTCACCATCTTCCAGTCCAGACTCAAAACCCATCTCTTCACCTCTGCCTATCCTTAGCTCCACGTCCCCCTCCCTTTTCATCTGTGCATTAATTGCCTCATACTGTGTTTTGTATTGAATTCTGCATTTACCTTGTGTACTAGTCATGTCTCTACTATTTATTTCATTCCCCTTACATGTTTTTCCTCTACCTGCTAAATTTTTGTAAGGTGTCCTTGAGACTCTTGGAAGGCGCCCATAAATTAAATGTATTATTATTATTATTAGAGTAGGGGAATTGAGAACCAGAGGACATAGGTTCAAGGTGAGGGGGGAAAGATTGAGGTAGATTGAGGCAGTATCCATGGAGTGAAGGAATAGGTGACGTTTCGGGTCGAGACCCTTCGAAGAAGGAATAGGTGACGTTTCGAGTGAAACGTCACCTATTCCTTCACTCCATGGATGCTGCCTCACCCGCTGAGTTTCCTCCAGCATTTTTGTCTATCTTCGATTTTTCCAGCATCTGCAGTTCCTTCTCAAACATAGGAATCTGAGGGGTAACCTTCACACACAAAAGGTGGTGGGCGTATAGAACGAGCTGCCAGAAGAGGTAGTTGAGGCTGGGACTATTGCAAACTTTAAGAAACAATTAGCCAGGTGCATGTATAGGACAGGTTTAGAGGGATGTGGGCCAAACGTCGGCAGGTGGGACTAGTGTGGATGGGGCACGTTGGTCAGTGTGGGCAAGTTGGGCCGAAGGGCCTGTTTCCACACTGTGTCACTCGATGTCAACATGGCCTATTTTTTTAAATCTACTCTGCTACAGCACAATCTGTTGTGACATTTCTTCTCTTTTTTTTAATACACTCTTTTATTGGCATTCCGCAGCAAACACATTTCCATAAAACGGGTTTCAGGTATATGCTACATGTATAAGAAGGAACTGCAGATGCTGGAAAACCGTAGGTAGACAAGCTCAGTCTGAAGAAGGGTTTCGGCCCGAAACGTTGCCTATTTCCTTCACTCCATAGATGCTGCCTCACCCGCTGAGTTTCTCCAGCACTTTTGTCTACCGTCATGCTATATGTATACATCATCCACTTATATTTGTCTTGAATTGCCTCTTTTTGAGATATGTACAAAACAAATATAGAAACAAGAACACAGTAAAAACTATGAACACTTAGGGAGTGATCTTTTCTTAACCGTATAATCAAAAATTTGTAAAAAATAAAGTCTGGCCTAACATAGGGGCGTTACATAGTTAACCCAGTTTTCCCAGCGTGACACAAATAAATCCAGTTTAAAGTTAACATATGCTGTTACTTTCTCCATTTTATAAATATCCATTGTGATGTCCATCCATGCATTTGGAGTTGGACTCTCCTGTGATAACCAGTTCTTTGTGAGAGTTTTTTTACCAGCCACCGTCAATATATTCAGTAAGTATTTGTCTTTTTCCGGTCGGTCTTCAGGTACGAGTCCAAAAAAAACATGGTCTTTCTCTCCTCATTTCTTCTCAAAGCCAGTTTGAATTGGACTTATGAAGGGAGTTGGATTGCCTCCTTTACATGTAAACGGATCCTTTTCACAATGGCAGGCAGTGACTAGTGGGGTACCGCAAGGCTCAGTGCTGGGACCCCAGCTATTTACAATATATATTAATGATCTGGATGAGGGAATTGAAGGCAATATCTCCAAGTTTGCAGATGACACTAAGCTGGGGGGCAGTGTTAGCTGTGAGGAGGATGCTAGGAGACTGCAAGGTGACTTGGATAGGCTGGGTGAGTGGGCAAATGTTTGGCAGATGCAGTATAATGTGGATAAATGTGAGGTTATCCATATTGGTGGCAAAAACAGGAAAGCAGACTATTATCTAAATGGTGGCCGACTAGGAAAAGGGGAGATGCAGCGAGACCTGGGTGTCATGGTACACCAGTCATTGAAAGTAGGCATGCAGGTGCAGCAGGCAGTGAAGAAAGCGAATGGTATGTTAGCTTTCATAGCAACATAATTTGAGTATAGGAGCAGGGGGAGGTTCTACTGCAGTTGTACAGGGTCTTGGTGAGACCACACCTGGAGTATTGCGTACAGTTTTGGTCTCCAAATCTGAGGAAGGACATTATTGCCATAGAGGGAGTGCAGAGAAGGTTCACCAGACTGATTCCTGGGATGTCAGGACTGTCTTATGAAGAAAGACTGGATAGACTTGGTTTATACTCTCTAGAATTTAGGAGATTGAGAGGGGATCTTATAGAAACTTACAAAATTCTTAAGGGGTTGGACAGGCTAGATGCAGGAAGATTGTTCCCGATGTTTGGGAAGTCCAGGACAAGGGGTCACAGCTTAAGGATAAGGGGGAAATCCTTTAAACCCGAGATGAGAAGAACTTTTTTCACACAGAGAGTGGTGAATCTCTGGAACTCTCTGCCGCAGAGGGTAGTCGAGGCCAGTTCATTGGCTATATTTAAGAGGGAGTTAGATGTGGCCCTTGTGGCTAAGGGGATCAGAGGGTATGGGGAGAAGGCAGGTACGGGATGGGATACTGAGTTGGATGATCAGCCATGATCATATTGAATGGCGGTGCAGGCTCGAAGGGCCGAATGGCCTACTCCTGCACCTAATTTCTATGTTTCTATGTTTCTATGTTTGGGACGAGAGCCAAAGAACTACTTGTGAGGTGGGGCCGCATTGTGGGCAGGCAGCCAATCTGCACACAACCAGGGCCCGACAGCAGCCAGACAAATTAATCAGCCGTCACTGTGATAATTAAAGGATAATTGTTTCCCAGGACTCAAACTGAATTCCTCTCCTGCTCACAAGGGAGAGGCGGCACGGTGGCGCAGCGGTAGAGTTGCTGCCTCACAGCGCCATTAAACCCGGGTTCCATTCCGACCACGGGTGCTGTCTGTACGGAGTTTGCACGTTCTCCCCGTGACCTGCGTGGGATTTCTCCGGGTGCTCCTGTTTGGTCTCACATTCCAAAGATGTGCAGGTATGTAGGTTAATTGGCTTCAGTAAAATCGCACACTGTACCTAGTGCATAGGATGCGGATAGAAATGCTGGAGAAACTCAGCGGGTGAGGCAGCATCTGTGGAGCGAAGGAACAGGCGACGTTTCGGGTCGAGACCCTTCGTCAGACCTCTCCACCGGTCCAGCCTCTCCTCCTGTCTTGCACTCACATCTGCCCCCCCCCCCCCCCCCCCCCCTCTCGCTGTTACACCCTGCTCTCCCGCTACCTGGCACTCCTGTTCTTCAGATTAAATGTATTTTTACACATAAATCCCGAATAAAGATAAGAATTTATACACAGTTTTGTACAGGCAGCGCTTCGTTTCGTCGCTTTTTCTTTATAGCGAGTAACCATTGACAAATCCCATGATCCTTGGCGTTTTGGCAAGAAACGTGGTGAGCGCGGTGAGGATTTTCAAATCGCGCGCGCTTTTATTGCTGACGCGAAAAAGGCGGGCCGACTGATTTTGGGCGTCGCATGGCATCGCGCAGTGACGTCATCACGTAACGCCACGCGCTACGCGTACGACGTCAAGACGCCTGCGTGCGACCGCAAGATTTGCGCGCGAAGATTTTGTTCGGTACAAAATTCCAGAGCGCCGCACGTACCGTCCACAACTCCATACCCCTCCGCCCTTCTCAGTGGGACCAGCCCACACGCAGCCACACGATGCCCGTGCTCCTCAATGTGACAACGAGGTCGTGTAATTTGCGTGCCAAGGACACGTAAGTGGGACAGGGCTTTAACTAATGGCCCCAGAACAGAGCTGGTCTCATGGTGGAGAAATGTCAAGGATAGCTACAACGTGGTTAGATCACCCACCTGCCTCCACGTCCAACACATCACCCACCAACATTTCCGTCATCTCCAACATGATCCCACCACCAGTCACATCTTCCCATCCCCGCCCCTTCCCACCCTCCGCAGACACCGTTCCCTCTGTAACTCCTTGATTGGCTCTCCCTTCCCACCCAAACTACCCCCGCCCCAGGTACTTTCCCCTGCAACCACAGGAGATATAACACCTGTCCCTATACCTCCTCCCTCACCTCCATCCAGGGATCCCAGCAGTCCTTCCTGGTGAGACAGAGGTTCACGTACACCTCTACTAACCTCATCTACTGCACCTGGTGTTCCCGATGTGGCCTCCTGTAAATCGGCGAGACCAAGCAGAGACTCTGCGACTGTTTTGCCGAACACCATCGGTTGTGGTTGGATGATTCAGTTGCCTGATAACAGCTGGGAAGGTACTGTCCCCGAATCTGTTGGTGTGCATTTTCACACTTCTATACCGAGTCCCTAATGCCTGCAATTGGCCCATATCCCTCCAAAAATGTCCGATCCACGTCACGGTCCAAGTTTATTTTAAATGTTTAGTTTAGTTTAGAGCTACAGAGTGCAAGCAAGCCTTGAGACTGACCGAGTGTACACTGACCAACGATCACCCCTACACCACTACACACACTAGGGATAATTTACAGAAGATAATTAATCTACAAACCTGGAGCAACTCAGCGGGACAGGCAGTATCTCTGGAGAGAAGGAATGTGTGATGTTTCAGGTCGAGACCCCCCGTCAGACTGAAGAAGGGTCTCGACCTGAAAAGTCACACATTCATTCCTTCTCTCCTGAGATGCTCCCTGTCCACCTGAATTACTTGGGTCTATCTTCAGTTTAAACCAGCATCTGCAGTTCCTTCTTGCACACAATCTACAAACCTGCAGCTCTTTAGAATGTGAGAGGAAACCAGAGCTCCTGAAGAAAACCCACGAGGTCACCGAGAGAACGTACAAACTCCACACAGACAACACCCGTATTCAGAATTGAACCCGAGTCTCTGGGGCTGTAAGGCAGCAACTCTACCACTGCGCCACTGTGCTGCCCGAAATATTATTATACTACTTGCCTCAACTATCTCTACTGGCAGATCTTTCCATACACGTATCACCCACTGGGTGGAAATGTTGCTCCTTAGGTTGCTATTAACTCTTTCCCCTTCTCTAAAACCTAAGTGCTCTGGTTCTTGGTCCCCCTGGGTAATAGACTGTGCATTCACCCTATTTAATCCCCTCATGATCTTATACACCTCTATAAGTTCACCCCCTCAGCCTCCTGCGCTCCAAGGATCAAAGTCCTACCCTGCCCAACCTCTCCCTATAGCTCAGGCCCTCGAGTCCTGGCAACATCCTCGTAAAATTCTAGCTTTTTACGTCAGATTCATTTAATCAGAATCATAGTTATAGAGTTATGCGGCACAGAAATAGGCCCTTCGGCCCACCTTGCGCATGCTGACCAAATCCAATATCAAGCGGGGTCATTTGGCATACGCACTCCGTATGATTCGGTGCAGTAAACATCTTGCTAGCTGCATCTTTACCGGCACATTAGGCGCAACAAGAACAAATAAACATGCTATGAATTAGCAGTTATTCTAAGTTAAGCAGGCTATGACAGTGTAAAAGCAAAGTGCGCAGGTTCAGTGCTGGGGCAGGTGTTTCAGGAGCCGGAGATTGACAGATTCTTCATTAGTGCAGGTGTCAGAGGTTATGGGGAGAAGGCAGGAGAATGGGGTTAGGAAGGAGAGATAGATCAGGCATAATTGAATGGCGGAGTAGACGTGATGGGCCGAATGGCCCGAATGACCTGCAACCTTTTTCCCCATTCCCCTTCTTCCCCATACCCTGCAAGGGCCAGGAAGCGAGCGGGTAAGATCATCTCTGACCCCTCTCACCCTGGCCACAAACTCTTTGAATCACTTCCCTCTGGAAGGCGACTCCGGACTGTCAAAGCTGCCACAGCCAGACATAAAAACAGCTTTTCTTCCACGAGTAGTAGCTCTACTCAATAACCAAAAATCTGTACCTTCCTTTTGCTCTGGTATTTTATGTAATTCACATGTTTAAAATATATTTTATTATTAATGTTTAATGTTTTCTGTTTTATTCTTAATTGTTTACTGTACATCGTGTTGTTACTTTGCGAGCGGAGCACCAAGGCAAATTCCTTGTATGTGTCCATACTTGGCCAATAAACTTATTCATTCATTCATTCATTACACTCCTATTCCTTACGAGCCGGATGATTGGTGGGAAGAAACTGTTCTTGAACCTGGAGGTAACATTCCAGATACCCGCCACCCTCGGGTCCTTTTTAAATCTTTCCCCTCTCTCTCTCCTTAATCCTCTGCCCTCTGATTCTCTTACCCATAAGAAATGGCCATGGCATTTTACCTTATCTCCCCCGAAGGGCCGAAAGGCACTTATTTTCTAAGTGTCCATGTTTCTATGGGGCACCTGCTTTGTTCGGAGAGAGCAGACACCACCAGTCAGCGGCTCCCATTATCCCAGCTCCGGTGACCATCTCAAGTGGACCCTTGGTACACGTGACAAGAATAGGCCTCTGCATGTGCAGACTGCCCAACTGAGACCACAGCCACAGGGGAACAGGAGCAGATTCTCAGCCTACCTCATCGCTCGACCCGTTCTCCACGCGGAACCTCCCTGCTCTCTGTATGGCTCCGTCAGCATCGCTGGAGATAAGCTGCAGGACGGCAAAAGGAAAATGTCAGCAGTGATTACAAGGTGGAGGAATATTCATATTCAACGTCATCAAGTCAAGACAAGTTTATTCGTCACATACACATACGAGATGTGCAGTGAAATGAAAAGTGGCCAAAAAACAAACAAACAAACAACTAAACAAACTATAAACAGAATGGAACAGAATCACATATTTTTTTACATATTAAATATTGTGGGCGGAAGGAAAAATGGAAAATAAAAATAAAATAAAATTAAATTTAAAATAAAATATCCATACATGTATCCGTACACTGTGAATGGATCGATTGTAATCAGGTATTGTCTTTCCGCTGACTGGATAGCACGCGACAAAAAGCTTTTCCCTGTACCTCGGTACACGTGACACTAAACTAAACTGAACGGCTGAGGCAGCATCTATGGAACGAAGGAATGGGTGACATTTCGGGTCGAGCCCATCTTCAGACTGATGTGCGGTTGAATTCCCACCCCTCCCCCACCCCCACATCAGTTTGAAGAAGGGTCTTGACCCAAAACGTCACCCATTCCTTTGCTCCATAGATGCTGCCTCGCCCACTGAGTTTCTCCAGCTTTTTGTCTACCTTCAATTTCTTCAGCATCTGCAGTTCTTTCTTAAACGTAAACTAAACTGAACTCAATCTGATGCATCCCTTGTAAATCAAAACAATATCCAGAGGGCAGAGGTTTAGTTTAGAAATACAGCACGGAAACAGGCCCTTCGGCCCAACGGGTCCGCGCTGACCAGCGATCTCCGCACATTAACACTACTCTACACCCACTAGGGACAATTTTTTACATTTACCAAGCCAATTAACCTACAAACCTGCACGTCTTTGTAGTGTGGGAAGAAACCGAAGATCTCGGAGAAATCCCACGCAGGTCACGGGGAGAACGTGCAAACTCCTTACAGACAGCACCCGTGGTCGGGATTGA
This sequence comes from Leucoraja erinaceus, assembly GCF_028641065.1. NCBI lineage: Eukaryota > Metazoa > Chordata > Chondrichthyes > Rajiformes > Rajidae > Leucoraja > Leucoraja erinaceus. Next base: position 3,947,576 of record NC_073407.1, on the reverse strand, counting down.
ACCTGGGTCTTTGGCGCTGCATTCGCTGTAAAGCAGAAACTCTACCGCTGCGCCACCATGACTGCCCAATACTGGAGTATAATCATGAGAAGTTGGACTTTGGATGGAGCAACTTTAAGGGACAAGGGAGTCAAGATTGTTTAATTGGGAAATGTACCAATGACATTCTTACCTGCTCTGTATCTTTAAACTAAACTAAACCCCCCTTCCCATTCCCATACTGGCCCTCTATCCTGCGAGCCGCCATGGCCAGAGATTCTAAAAAATGCCGTCTCTTCTAAGCTGCTGCTGTTAGTGATTTAAACAGCCCACTGCCTCAGGAGTCCCGTCAGTGGACTGACATTTGGATTAGTATAGTTTCGAGATACAGCAGAGAAACTGGCCCATCGGCCCACCGAGTCTGTGCCTACCAGCGATCTCTGCACAATAACACTATCCTTCACACACTAGGGACAATTTACACTTATACCAAGCCAACTAACCCACAAACCTGCACGTCTTTGGAGTATTATGGAAACCGAAGATCTCGGAGAAAACCCAAGCGGTCATGAGGAGAACGTACAAACTCCGCACAGGCAAGCGCCCATAGTTGGGATCGAACCCGGGTTCCTGGCGCTGTAAGGCAGCAACTCTAGTGCTGTGCCGTCCTGTAAACCGCAGATAAACCGCCATAGGGTCGTAGAGAAGTAAATCATTCCAACGTATATTGAAAGACAACCGTGCAATCTTAGGGAGTCCCTTCACAACAGGTGCATTATTGTCAAATGTGCAAAAAAAACAGTGACATCCCCTTTTGAGTCACCAGATTTGGCGCCGTTTCTAAAGTCATGCGCTGGGTCTTTGACGATATTTCTTTTTTTATTATTAGAAGCCAGTGTACAAAAATATAACCAGCGGCATATGACATTATACAGTTATTGTACAGCTTCAAGTTTGACTTTTCGCCATTGTTAAGAAAAAAGAAGAGAGAAAAAGCAAAAGAGAGAAAAAGTGGATGTGCAATGACAGAACCCCTAGACTACCAAATGGTGGAGCCAAAGAGTGAGTAAGTCAAACGAAATAAGGAAGGAATAGAGAAATATAAAGACAAAAAAGAAAGGAAAAAAAGAAGTGATGATATAGCTGCCTCGCATCCTTCCCCACCCATCACCCAACCCGTAATTAGATTTAACACCAAAGTTGTGTTCTACCCTACTATCCTTGTAATAAATCAATGAATGGTGTCCATGTCTTCGAAAAATGCTCTGGTTTTTCTGCTAAGACAAGTCTAATATTTTCAAGATGTAGCGTCTCAGACATGTTTGTGATCCACATTTTAAGAGTAGGTACAGATGTATGTTTCCAAAATTTGAGTATTCGTTTTTTTGCCGTTATCAGGCCATAATTAAGGAAGTGTCTTTGAAATAATGATAGCTCAGAGCAGGCTTCTGACGTACCTAGAATAATCAATTCCGTGTCGTGCTCCAATTTTGTTTTTAGTGTTTTTGAGAGAATTTCAAAAATTCCTCTCCAAAAATTATGCAATTTTATGCAAGAGGCGAAGGAATGTGTTATAGTTGCTGGTACACAAAAAAGCTGGAGAAACTCAGCGGGTGCAGCAGCATCTTTGCTGATGCAGCATAGATGCTGCTGCACCTGCTGAGTCTCTCCAGCTTTTTTGTGTGCCTTCGATTTTCCAGCATCTGCAGTTCCTTCTTAAACACGTGTTATAGTTGCTTCCTGAAGGAGACTTTTATCACAAAGAGGAGATACATTTGGAAAGATCTTATTCAGTTTAGACATTGAATAGTAGAGTCTATGCAGTATTTTAAATTGAAAAAATGAATGTCTAACGTTAATCGAACAATTGTGTCTATATAAAACGTTTTCTTCCCATCTGTCTTTTAGAATTTTTAGGCCGAGTTCCTCTTCCCAGGTTTTTCTAATTACTTCTGATGATGGGATTTCTATATTTAAAATGGTTTTATACAAATATGATGTTAACTTGTTTGACTCCGAATTTCTATTCATACATTCGTCTAGTATATCGGGCAGCAGAGTTTGGTAGTCTTGGGTATATGTTTTCAGATAGTCTCGAATTTGAAGGTATCTGAAATATTGATTACCTTTCAGGTGATATTTTGGCTGTAATTCTTGAAATGAGAGTTCCCATCTCATAAAGATCTCCGAGTTATTATTGACGATATTTCTTCACTCACTCTTTGACGAACCCTGGCCATTCCACCCACAGATGCTGCCTGACCTGCTGGGTTTCCCCATCAACAGGCTGAGTGGTGCTGATGCTAGTTGTGGAACCACTGGCCAGAGGTGCCTGCACATCATCATCTCCTGGGCTTGCTCACAGCCGTGCTGGAGTCAGCAACATCTTTCCCCTCTCACCTTAAACCCATGTCCCAATGTTCTTAATTTCCCAACTCTGGGCAAAAGACTCAGTGTGAATACACAATCTTAGTTTAGGTTAGTTTAATTTAGTTTAGGAATACAGCGCGGAAACAGGCCCTTCGACCCACCAAGTCCGCACTGACCAGCGATCCATCAACACATCCTACACACAGGAGGGACAATTTACATTTATACTAAGCCAATTAATCTACAAACCTGCACATCTTTGGGATGAGGGAGGAAACCGGAGCACCCAGAGGAAATCCACACAGGTCACAGGGAAATAGTCCAAACTCCACACAGACAGCACCCGAGATTATAGAGTCACAGAGTGATACAGAGTGGAAACAGGCCCTTCAACCCATCAGGATCGAACCTGGGCATCTGCTGCTGTGAGGAAGCAGCTCTACCAGCTGTGGCTTTTTCTTTATTTCGATATGCCTTTGTCTCTAAATAATCAAGGGCTTAGTTTAGTTTAGCGATATAGTGTGGAAAAAAGCCCTTCAGTCCACCGAGTCCATATCAACCATCGATCACCTGTACACTATTTGTGTGTGATTAGACCAGCATCTGTAGTTCCTTCTTACACATTCCTTCTCTCCAGAGATGCTGCCTGTCCCGCTGAGTTACTCCAGCTTTTTGTGTCCATCTTTAGTTTAAACCAGCATCTGCAGTTCCTTCCTACACATGTTGTCTGCTCCTCTGTGAAATCTCCTTAAGGTGTGTCTACTTTGAAGAAGGTCTCCTCCTCTCTCCGACGAGGGTTCAGCAACATCCTCTCTCGCTGCACCCCCTCTGTGATTCCTCCCGACTCTACGACCACGCATTAACCCAGACTCGCTACCACAGCCACGTGTGTTTTCGCGGTGCTTGCCTGCGCCTCCATCTTCTGCCTCGTCGCTTCCAGCGCCGGTTCCAGACATCCTAGTTCGTACCCAACCCGGATCACAGGTACCGACAGTCGATCTGCCGCTTTTCGCAACAGTCCGCCAACTTCATCTACTGTATCCGTTGTTTGAGATGTGGACTCTTATACATCGACGAGACCAAACGCAGACTGGGCGATCGTTTCGCGGAACACCTTCGCTCAGCCCGCCTGAACCAACCTGATCTCCCGGTTGCCGGACACTTTAATTCTCCTTCCCCTTCCTACACAGACCTTTCTGTCCTGGGTCTCCTCCATTGTCAGAGTGAGGTTAAACACAAATTGGAGGAACAGCATCTCATATTTTGTTTGGGCAGTTCACAGCCCAGTGGTATGAATATTGATTTCTCTCACTTCAGGTAGCCCTGGCATTACCTCTCCCTCTATCCCTCCCCCACAATAGTCGCACCAGCTTCTCATTTTCACCCTACAAACAGCTAACATTGACCATGATTTCCTGTATCATCGTTACTTTTTTGCATATCTTTCATTCATTGTTCTTTTCTCTCTACATCACCGTCTATATCTCTCGTTTCCCTTATCCCTAACCAGTCTGAACAAGGGTCTCGACACGAAACGTCACCCATTCCTTCTCTCCAGAGATGCTGCCTGTCCCGCTGGGTTACTCCAGCATTTTGTGTCTATCTTCGGTTTAAACCAGCATCTGCAGTTCCTTCCTACACACTTCACACCTTCCACACCAGGGGCAATTTACAGAAACCAATTAACCTGCATACCCGCACGTATTTGGAGTGTGGGAGGAACCTGGAGCACCCAGAGAAAACCCACGTGGTCACGGATCGATTGTAATCGTGTAATGTCTTTATGTTGACTGGTTAGCAAGCTACAAAAGCTTTTTATTGCACCACGGTTCACGTGCAAATAAACTAAACTGAACTGAACTGGAGAACGTGCAAACTCCGTACAGACAGCACCCGTAGTCAGGATTGAACCCGGGTCTCTGGCGCTGGAAGGCGGCAACTCAACCGCTGCACGAGGATTTAGCGCGACTGTGCAGGGCATGGAGTGGTGTTATGGGCGTTTAGGCCATGGTATATTATGGCCACAGAAACATCTCTACAGACACTAGATGCCGGTTTACACTGATGATAGACACCAAATGCTGGAGTAACTCAGCGGGGACAAGCAGCATCTCTGGAGAGAAGGAATGGGTGACGTTTCTGATCGAGGCTCTTCTTCAGACTGAGAGTCAGGGGAAAAGGAAAGGAGAGATATAGACGGTGATGTAGAACAAATGAATGTAAGATGTGCAAAAAAGTAACGATGATAAAGGAGGCAGGCCATTGTTAGCTGTGGTCTAGGTGAAAATGAGTTGCAGACAATGAGACTCAACAAGATGACTGAAGTTATTACAATAACTTGGGCTGGGGAGGGACAGAGAGAGAGGGGATGCAAGGGTTACTTGAAGTTGGAGAAATCGATATTCATACTGTTGGGTTGTAAGCTGTGTGATGTGTTGTGATAGTTCGGAGTTCTCTGCAATTTCATGAGGAATTGGGCAGAGCCGATGTCAGACTAAGGTGCCATCCATCCAGTTAGGATGCTTGTTTTGGTGCCCATGTAGACATTGGCGTGAATCGTTAGACACATGCCCAATTATCCCAGCCACCAGAGTCAATGTGCTTGGACCAGCACCTAGAGGCTTGAAACTCTCGTTCATCTCCACTTCAGTGCCATTGATACACCTGGGGCATGCACTGTGTGTAGGAAGGAACAGCAGATGCTGGTTTACACCAAAGATAGACACTAAGTGCTGGTGTAACTCAACCGGTCAGGCAGCATCTGTGGAGGGAGGTGGGCAGAAGACGTTTCTGGTCGGGATCTTTCTTCAGACTACTCCTGCAGTCTCCCCTCTGTTGTGGTTGAAGGGAGGCTGCAGCAAAGCTGAGCACGGCAAGCTGCCAGAAACAGCAAGGAGATGCTGGCCAAACTACCCTTCCAAAAGCCTAATGCTCAGCGTGCTGGCCTCCGCAGATGAAGGGAGGATATAGATTCAGGAGCAGGCTGACACAATTCCCCAGCTTGCTCGCAGGAGGTTAGCCTCGTTATTCTGTCTGATCTTTGCAGGGTCCCCAGTACTAGACATCACACAGACCAGACTCCCCACCATCGACTCCATCTACACTTCACGCTGCCTCGGGAAAGCAGCCAACACAACCACAGATAGAGACAAGATGCCGGAGTAACTCAGCATTTTGTGTCTATCTTCGGTGTAAACCCGCATCTGCAGTTCGTTCCCACAAAGACTTGTCCCACCCCGGTCATTCCTCCTTCTCCCTGCTGCCATCCAGCAGAAGGTACAAAATCTTGAAAGCGCGCACCACCAGACTTAGGAACAGCTTCTTATCCTCTGTTAACAGCCTTCTGAACAGTCCTTCCATGAGCTAGGGTACTGTGCGATTCACCTCTACCCCATTGTGGACATTGGACTTTGTCTCTGAAACTGGTGCGCTACAATTCTGAGAACTATATTCTGCACTCTGTATCTTCCCCTTTGCTCTACCGATTGTACTTGAGTTTGACTGGATTGTATTTAGGTACCATGTGATATGTTTGGATAGCGTGCGGAACAAGGCTTTTCGCTGTACCTTGGTATACTTGACAATAATAAATTTAAACCTAAACAGCCCTTCACAGAACATGTATCAGCTAGGTGAGTCTGAAAATGGGGCTTGACCCAAAACGTCGCCCATTCCTTCTCTCCAGATTGCTGCCTGTCCCGCTGAGTTACTCCAGCATTTTGTGGCCACCTTCGATTTAATCCAGCATCTGCAGTTCTTTCCTACACATGTATCAGACTAGAACTGGGTACATTTCCAGGTACTCCGTGCTTTTGAATGGAGAGGAAGAACGGAGAGGGGAGAGATAGATTTCAGTGGAATTGCAGTCTTTGCTTGAGCTCGGTTTAATATATTTGTTTTTTTAAGCATTTTCCAGCAGTTTTCATGTTTTATTCAATATGGTACAGAATTTGTGAACCGGTTGGGTGGTACAGTGGTGCAGCTGGTGGAGATGATACCTCACAGTGCCAGAGACCCTTCCACTACCACTCATGACACACTAGGGCACACTGTACAGAAGCCAATTAACCTACAAACCCGCACGTGTTTTGGATGTGGGAGGAAACCAGAGCACCCGGAGGAAACCCACGCGGTCACAGGGAGAACGTGTAAACTCCACACAGACAGCACCCGAGGTCAGGATTGAACCGATATCCCTGGCGCTGTGAGGCAGTAGATGAAATGCGTAGATGCTGGTTTACGCCAAAGATAGACACAAAATGCTGGAGTAACTCAGCGGGACAGGCAGCATCTCTGGGGAGATGGAACGGGTGACGTTTCGGGTCGCAACCCCTCTTCAAACTTCAGACTTCAGAGTCCGAAGAAGGGTCTCGACCCGAAACGTCACCCGTCCCTCCTCTCCAGGGATGCTGCTTGTCCCTGCTGAGTTACTCCAAAATGGTGTGTGTATCTTTGCTGTGAGGAAGCAACTCTACAAGCTCGCTATTGCCATCCAAGAGCAAATAGTGACAGAATGCCCAGAAACTCAGTCAGGTACATTGCTGTTGTAAAGTGGTGAGTCTCTGGAACTCTCTGCCACAGAGGGTAGTTGAAGCCAGTTCATTGGCTATATTTAAGAGTGAGTTAGATGTGGCCCTTGTGGCTAAAGGGATCAGGAGGTATGGAGAGAAGGCAGGGATGGGATACTCAGCCATGATCATATTAAATGGCGGTGCAGGCTCGAAGGGCCGAATGGCCTACTCCTGCACCTATTTTTCTATGTTTCTATGTTTCTAAAAGAGGGAAGACAGTGATTTATTTTTCAGACTGTACAGTTTGGTGAGTGAACATTCCAGTTGTTCTTGTCAATTTGATTTCTCTTCCGTTGGAATAAAATTGATTTTCTACACGGTTGCTACAAATGTGATTATTTTTCCTGCTCTATTTTAATTGAGCAGAATAGGTAGTGTAATAATGATTGGCAGATGACAGTAGAAAATAATAAAAAAACATAATAACCAGCAATAAATTCAGGAGTAACTATTTAGCTTCTCGTGTTCACTCCACCATTCAATAAGATCGTGGCTGAATATTACCTCACTACATTTTCATGAGCTCATAAATTCACGGGCTCTAGGAGCAGAATTAGGCCAATCGGCCCATCAAGTCTACTCCGCCATTCAATCAGGGCTGATCTATCTCTCCCTCTCACCCCCATTCACCTGCCTTCTCCCTGACATCCGTACTAGTCAAAAATCTATCAATCTCCACCTTAAAAATATCCATCGACGGCCTCCACAGCCATCTGTGGCAATGAGTTCCACAGATTCACCACCCTCCGACTACAGACATTTATCCTTATCTTCTTTCTAAAGGTACGTCCTTTTATTCTGAGGCAGTGCCCTCTGGTCCTAGACTCTCCCACCAGTGGAACCATTCTCTCCACATCCACTCTATCCAGGCCTTTCACTGTTCGGTAAGTTTCAATGAGGTCACCCCCTCATCCTTCTAAACTCCAGAGGTATCCAAATATCCCAAATCTCTAAAATTGAACTGAGAGTAAACCGTGACAATAGGAAAAAAAAAAAACTTATTCAATAAGGGAACAAAAGTCAAAAACTTTTTCACCCAGAGAGTTGTGAACTTGTGGAATTCCCTGCCACAGAGGGCAGTGGAGGCCAAACCACTGGATGGATTTAAGAGAGAGTTAGATAGAGCTCTAGGGGCTGGTGGAATCAAGGGATATGGGGAGAAGGCAGGCACGGGTTATTGATTGGGGATGATCAGCAATGATCACAATTAATGGCGGTTCTGGCTCGAAGGGCCAAATGGCCTCTCCTGCACCTAATTTGTATGTTTTTATGTTTCTATGTAAGTTGAGTTTCTTGTCACCTGCACAGGTATGATGAGGTACAGGTACAATCTTCCTTGCAGCAGTTTCAGTAGTACACCGACAGTCAATACGTCACAGTATTAGTCAGACGTGGGTTTTACATGCCAATGGGAAGAACAAAAAAGCAAAACAACAAGAAGTTAGATCAACAAAAGGTAATGCAAGAGGTGGTGCATAGCGTTGCATTGCTGAGGTAGGATTAGGGTAGTGTGGGACTTCAGGCTCGTGTACCTCCTGCCCGACGGTGGGCGTGAGAAGAGGGCATGGCCTGGATGGTGGGGAACATTGATGATAGATGCCACCACCTTCAGGCAGGGACTGGTGTAGATGCTTTTGGTGGTGGGGACGGCTGTGTCCATGATGGACCGGACCGAGTCCACCACTCCATTGGGAAACTGAGATGACAATGATATAAATGTAATCACCACGGCACGGTGGCGCAGCGGTAGAGTTGCTGCCTTACGGCACCAGAGACCCGGGTTCGATCCCGACTACAGGTGCTGCCTGTACGGAGTTTGTGCGTTCTCTCCGTGACCTACGTGGGTTTTCTCCGAGATCTTTGGTTTCCCCCCACACTCCAAAGTCGTACCGATATGTAGGTTAATTGGCTTGGCATAAATGTCAAAATTCTCCCTGGTGCGTGTGGGATAGTGCTAGTGTGCGGATTATCACTGGTCGGCACGGACTCGGTGGGCCGAAGGGCCTGTTTCCGCGCTGTATCTCCAAACTAAACTAAACAGACAACTTTTATAACTATTTATAACTATAGATGGGGTGGACAAGGTTATGACTATGGGTAGAATGGACAAGATCTCTGATCGTAGATAAACGCCCAGAACATTATGTTTGATAACTACGAGTTTTTTCTCCATTACAAAGACTGCATCGGAGTTGGAAAACTTCAGACATTTGAAACCATGGCAACAAAGCCTGGAGATAGGTTGGTGCACTAAATCTTCAATCTAAATGTTTAGATAGGAACTTTTTCTCATCTTGAAATGCCTCAAAATTAAAACCCCGAACCAGAGACACAGAAGACAGATGTGATAGAGGACACAGCTGCAGAATACATAATGGATCATTACCGTCTGATTTCAGGGGCACACATTGTCTTTACTATTTAGCATGTTTAACAGTGCTGACTGGGGCAAGTGCAGCACGGTTGCGCAGCGGTAGAGTTGCTGCCTTACAGCGCCGGAGACCCGGGTTCAATCCTGACGGAGAGGAGAGCTCTTCAGCGGGTCGTCCACAGAGCGCAGAAGGTAATTGGGACACAGATAATTGGAGGGCATCTACAATACAAGGTGCCTCAGGAAGGCCTTCAGCATTCATAAAGACTCCTCACACCCTTGCAATAGTCTGTTCAAACTTCTACTATCCACCAGACGTTACAAGGCCTTCTACGCCCGCACCTCCAGACTTAGGAACAGCTTCATCCCCAGAGCTATTGCTGCTCTGAACCGGCCCTGATGAGTGCCCCCCCCCACCATGAACTGTCTCCCTCGGATGGTCACTTCGCACATCGATCCGGCACAGACCTATTTGCACTTTATACTGCTTTAACTGGGTTTTTTTTTTCTTGTTTCTCTGGGTGTCTAAGTTTTTAGCTAATTAAGTTATTACATCAGATGGAAGTTGCATACCAAATCTCATTGTACCTCTGTGCTTTGACAATAAAATATATTATTATTACTATTATTACTGGTGCTGTCTGTACGAAGTTTGTACATTCTCCCCGTGACCGCGTGAGTTTACACCGAGATCTTCGGTTTCCTTCCACAATTCAAAGACGTACAAGTTAGTTGGTTTAGTATAAAAGTGTTTTTCTTAACTGTCCCTAGTGTGTGTCAGATTGTGTTAGTGTGCGGGGATCGCTGGTCGGTGCGGACTCAGTGGGCCGAAGGGCCTGTTTCCGCACTGTATCTCTAAAACTAAAAGCTAAAATTGAATGAGTAGCTGGACTCACCACTGCCACCCATACCTGATGTCAAGATGGCTTTGGGACCCAGTGCGTAGGGGAGAGGGTGGGGCCGAGGATGTCCTGGTTGGTTTGCTCCTGGGCCTGGCCATGCTGGCCATCCACGAGTCACGGCGCCAGGCGGAAGAGGACTCTGCCCGAGCCAGCTGCCTGCCCATTTCCCCGGGTTACGTCCGTGCCCGGGTTGTACTAGAGAGGGAAGCCACGCTGTCCACGGGCACTCTAGGGAATTTCCGGGACCGCTGGGCACCGCGGGGGGTGGAATGAATCCTTAACAGGATTGTAAAATAGTATTTAATATTCAGTATTTAAGAATATTTGTGTTACTTTATATTAAGGAGGCGGGTTTGTTGATATTATTTTCTATTGTTCATATTATTGTAACTCTATCGATGTACATACATAACTAAAACTCTGATCTTGTGCAGTTCCCTTTTTGCATTTGTTTCTATTCCCGCAAAACCAGTACAGGATAGCGCTACGATTTTTTTTGCCACCTTACTCACCATTCTCCTGTGCTAAAAGGGCAACAAGTTTTGTTCCGATCAATGATATATTTTAAAAGTTATTAAGGTTTAAAAATCTTAAAAAACACGCGTGGGTTTTCTCGGGGTGCTCCGGTTTCATCACACACTCGAAAAACGTACAGGTTTGTAGGTTAATCGGCTTGGTAAAATCGTAAATTGTCACTAGTGTATGTAGGATAATGCTAGTGTATGGGGTGATCACTGGTCGGCGCGGACATGGTGGGCCGAAGGGCCTGTTTCCGCGGTGTATCTCTAGACTAAACTTCTTTGCCAACAGGTCGGTGTATAAGGAAAGCCTTTCGACTTCTGCAATGGTGCAATGTCTAATTGCTTTTGGTGGGTGATTACGGTAATTACCGAGTTTGCTGACTGCTGATAACCAGCTTAAAGCTACAATTAACATCTCTGCAAAGAAAAGCTAAATTACAAGAGGCATCTTTGCCTTGCTCTGCAGTCTGTCACCCGAGACCTCTTTTACCTCATTAAAAATTCTGCAGCATTCAGAAGACTCCATGCATATTTTGTTGAGATTTTGGTTTCAACTGAAAAGTGCTGGTCACTCAGAGGGTCAGGCAGCATCTATGGAGAATGTGGAGAGGTGATGTCTCGGGTTGAGACCCTTCGTCAGACTGGTTTCACCTTGTTGAGGGAAATAGGGTATGTTCTATATGTTCTATGCACACACATGAGGAGCATCCTGATGGTAACATTATTTCATCTCGGTCACAAGGAGAACATGCAAACTCCGCACAGACAGCACCCGAGGTCAGGATCGAACTCAGATTTCCGGTGCAACCCAATGGGATCCCTTTTCGAGGCTTAGATATGGTCTACAAGAACTTGGAGGTTGAGTGCGGCACGGTGGCGTAGCTGGTAGAGTTGCTGCCTCACAGTGTTAGAGACCCGGGTTCAATCCTGACCTCGGCTGCTGTCCGTGTGGTGTTTGCACGTTCATTGTCATTGGTGAGACCATCCCACCATGGGTACTGACTATAGTAGGGATCTACGGGTGTCGCTGCCTCAAGAAGGCAGCCAGCATCATCAGAGACCCACACCATCCTGGCCACACTCTCATATCAGCCCTGCCTGATATCAGAGTCTGTGGAATTCTCTGCCTCAGAGGGCGGTGGAGGCAGGTTCTCTGGATGCTTTCAAGAGAGAGTTAGATAGGACTCTTAAAAACAGCGGAGTCAGGGGATATGAGGAGAAGGCAGGAACAGGGTACTGATTAGGGATGATCAGCCATGATCACACTGAATGGTGGTGCTGGCTCGAAGGGCCAAATGGCCTACTCCTGCACCTATTGTCTATTGTCTATTGATGTGCGGGTTTGTAGGTTGATCAGCCTCTGTAAATTGTCCCCAGTGTGTAGGGAGTGGATGAGTGGGTTAACATGGACCCAGTGTGAACGGGTGATCGATGGTCGGCATGGACTTGAGGGGCCGAAGGGCCTGTTTCCATGGTGTATCTCCAAACTCAACTAAGCGTCCAGCCAGAGTGGTCCTGCATGGTGGGCATGTTTCAGTACTGTATCTCTGAAGTAGATTATACATGGCTTGCGTGTGTAGTTTGGTGCCAGGTTGCCTGCATGTCAGTGTAATTAAAAACATAAATCTTCCCCTGTCTGTGAAGCTCTTCAGGATGTCCAGACAACATAAAAGTCGTTGCAGAGGCAGATCTTTAGCATTAAGTAATGAGTGGAGCTGACATTCATAAATCCAAACCAGTTTTTCTCCAGACCCTTTCAAAACCAGTGAATGAAAAATTCGGAAAGTGACTCATTGTGTAGTAAAGGTCGCAGTTAAACAGAACATCGGATATCGCCTATTCCTTCTCGACAGAGATGCTGCCTAACCCGCTGAGTTACTCCAGCATTTTGTGTCTATCTTCAATATAAACCAGCATCTGCAGTTCCTTCCCATACTTTGGGTTAAAGGGCATGGTGGCGCAGCGGTAGAGTTGCTACCTCACAGCACCAGAGACCGGGGTTCGATCCTGACTGCGGGTGCTGTCTGTACGGAGTTTGTACTTTCTCCCCGTGACCGAGTGGGATTTTTCCTGGGTGCTCCGGTTCCATTCCCACATTTCAAAGATGAGCAGGTTTGTAAATTAACTGATTTCAGTAAAATTATAAATAGTGTAGGATAGAACTCATGTTCAAGTGGTGACCGGTCGGTCCAGACTCGGTGGGTCGAAGGGCCTGTTTCCGCGCTGTATCTCTAAATACTAAAAGTCTGAATTGTAAAGGAACAACGTGACAGCTCTGGAGATCACATCAACTTGAGCAAAGATTCAAAACAAACACAATGATGAAATCGCTTTTTTTTTGACAAGTAAAATGTTTAATTTTGGAATTGAAGAACATTTGTGGGAGGAGAGGCAAGCTGCTGGCGAGGTCATGGAGTACCTCAAAAGGTACACAAAAATGCTGGAGAAACTCAGCGGGTGCAGCAGCATCTATGGAGCGAAGGAAATGGGCAACGCATCCGCTGAGTTTCTCCACCTTCGATTTTCCAGCATCTGCAGTTCCTTCTTAAACTCATGGCGTGCCTCCCTGTGTAGGTAGGAGGATGATTAAATATGTTAAATCCCAGCAAAACATCCCACCCACACCACTACAACTTGAATGATCACGAGACTAAATCAGGGCGGCACGATGGCGTAGCTATCCACAACCTGCAGCCTCACAGCATCAGAGACCCGGGGTGTAGACACAAAATGCTGGAGTAACTCAGCGGGACAGGCAGCATCTTTGGAGAGAAGGAATGGGTGACGTTTCAGGTCAAGACCCTTCTACAGACTGATGTCAGCAGAGGGGGCGGTACAGAGATAGAATGTAGTCAGAGACAGTAAGACTACTGGGAGAACTGGGATTGGGAAGGGGATGGAGAGAGAAAGCAAGGGCTGTCTGATGTTAGAGAAGTCAATGTTCATACCGCTGGGGTGTACCTATGCAAAATATGAGTTGCTGTTCCTCCAATTTGCGCTGGGCCTCACTCTGGCAATGGAGGAGGCCCAGGACAGAAAGGTCAGGTTGGGAAAGGGAGGGGGAGTTGAAGTGCTGAGACCACGGGTTTGATCCTGACCGCTGGAGCTGCCTGTACGGAGTCTGCATGTTCTCCCTGTGACCGCGTGGGTTTCCTCCTGGTGCTCCGGTTTTGTCCCACAACCGAAAGACGTGCGGGTTTGTAGGTTAATTGGCATCTTTTGGCAGTGTGCAGGAAGTGGATGAGAAAGTTGGGATATCATAAAACTCATGTGGAAAACTGCAGATACAGAGAGTTAGATTTAGATCTTAGGGCTAAAGGAATCAAGGAATATGGGGAAATAGCAGGAACGGGTATTGATTTTAGATGATCAGCCATGATCATATTGAATGGCGGTTCTGGCTCGAAGGGCCGAATGGACTAGTCGTGCACCTATTTTTCCATATTTTCTATGTTCTACGCTGGATTACAAAAAAAAGAGACGCTGCTAACTCTGGAGAACACGGAGATGTGAGGTGAGGTGTTCGGATGAGGATCATTCTTCAGACTGATTATAGAGAAGGAAGAAAGCTGGAAGAGAGGTGAGGGCAGGACAGAGAAAGTGAAGCTGGATACAGGTCAGAGCTAGTGAGATGGGTGATCGATGGGGCAGGACCGAAGGCCTGTTTGCTGCTGAAAGTGATCACTAGCGTTGGATCAACTATGGTTCTACAGCAAATAAAGTGAGTTTAATGTGTGAACGATGGTAGTATCTGAGCACTGGACAGTGGGCCGAAGGGCCAACTTGCATGCTGACCAAAATGCCCCTCTAAAGTTAGCATCACTCAAAACGTTTAATATTATGGATCAAAACATATGGGCCATTTTATAGTACTGAAGATGGCATCCGAATAAAGTCCCCCACGCAAGTTTGTCGAGAATGTGTGACCCTGTAGTTACTCCAGCACTTTGACAGAGAGTATTAATTTTGTCAGACGGACACTGATATGTCACATCAGCTCTGTGAAACCCATTATGAACCACAACTAAAAAGTTCGGCATATAAATAATGTCAAATAAGTGGGCAATAATAGCAGTGGTGGTATCCCGTGCTAATTCTGCTACCACCATCTAGGTATGTTACAAAACCTACCTGAATCGTCGATGAGAATCTGCCCCCAGGCCGTGTGTGTGATTTTGGCGCTGTTTAGAGGGGGCAGGTTTAAAACGCGATTTTTACTAGGCTGTTTCAATCGAAAATGTCCCCCACCCTGTCGCAAAAGGTATTATTGTTTGTCGAGAGATCTCTCAACCCTGACCTCTCGCTGAGGGTTTTTAAAGCAAACAATTAAAGGTCCAGTACCTTATTTTGAGCTTCTTAAGACTCTGTATATAAAGTTTTCTATAGGAATAGTTTTTTTTTGGGCTCTCATATGTCCCGCAGTAACGGCACAATCCACTACATGTCGTTCTACGTTGCAGCAGCACACTAGAAAGCTGATTTAAATTGACTTTAATTTACAGCAATTGAACACTAAATTCCTTCCATTTGGCCTATAAATTGATGTAAATGAGTTCTAAAAATCATGTTTTATTGTTCGGCATATATTATTTAATGTCAAATAAGTGGGTAATAATAGCAGTGCTTTAATTTAGGTCCTCCAAGTAAGATTATTTATATTTGTTTCACCATGCCATCATAACTATTTCAAGTTAAAAGTTGATGGTTTGGGCACTGATTGTCCTCCTTTGTCCAGGATAGGGACAAGATGACGGGTATGAAAATGGCCAACCTTGAGATATGAAATGAATTAGGTGTCAAATTAAACTTATTGTTATGCTTTATCTGATGGGATAAATTGCAGACTTGATTTTTTAAATCTCAAAATTTTGTAACATTGCTACACCATCATCTATTGCAACAAGTTCTCACTATTTGTCATCGTTTTCAGGACGGCCGATGACAGCGATGTCAACCTTTGAAACATGGAAGGTGGACACGAAAGAAGACGTTAGCAAAGTCTAGAATAATGTCCTCAAGCCTCATGTGGTTCAGAGCCTATTTGGTATAAACCTGCATCTGCTGTTGCTTCCCATCACACTTTAATATCCTTGTACCTGGTAACGTAAGAGCAAAATTCTGCTGATACCTGAAATCTGTAGTAGAAGAGGCACGGTGGCGCAGCGGTAGAGTTGCTGCCTCACAGCGCCAGAGACCCGGGTTCGATCCTGACTACGGGTGCTGTCTGTATGGGGTTTGTGGTGGAGGAGGAGGAGGTTTACCAGAATGGTGCCTGGATTAGAGGGTGTTAGCTACAGGGAAAGGCTGGACGGACTTGGACTGTTTACTCTGGAATGTCAGAAGTTGCGGAAAGGCCAAACAAAAGTATGGAAAATTATGAAAGGCACAGATAGGTTTAGACAGTCAAAACCATTCTCCCAGGATGGGAATATCAAATACTAGTGGGCATAGATTTAAGGTGAGAGGGGCAAAGCTTACAGGAGATATGCGGGGCATGTTTTTTTTTACCCAAGGGGGAGTGAGTGCCTGGAGTGTGGTGCTGGAGGTGGTGGTGGAGGCAGGTGCCACAGTGGTGTTTAAGAGACCTTTAGATAGGCTTAGGGAATGGAGGAAAATGGCGGGCAGACAAGGAGTCGTCTTGGGATCATGTTGGGCACAGACACTGTGGGCCGAAGTGCCGGCTCATGTGTTAAACTGTTCTATGTTCTACGTTCTGTGAAAGTGGAGCACCCGGAGGAAATCCACGCGGTCACAGGGAGAACGTGTAAACTCCACACAGACCACACCAGAGGTCAGGATCGAACATGGGTCTCTGGCGTCGTGAGGCAGCAGCTCTACCCGCTGCGCCACTGTGTCGCCACAATAAAGAAATATAGCCCCAATTTTTTTTAAAGTGCCTTATTCCTCTCTCGGGCATTTCCAAGTGCAATGTCCGTAAGTGCATCCAACCAACCCATGCTCAAATGATGTATGTGTAGGAAGCAACTGCAGGTGCTGGGTTTACGTTGAAGATGGATACAGAGTGCTGGAGAAACTCAGCGGGACAGGCAACATCTCTGGAGAAATGAAGTAGGTGACGTTTCGGGCCTTCTTCAGACAAAAAGTAGAGGGAGGCGGGGGGAAATGGAGGTGGGAACAAAGCAAGACTGGCAACACATGGCCCCTGGAAAGGTGGAGCCCATAATGGCCCATTGTTGGCTGGGGAAGATGTGATAACAAGAGGCGGTGAATCTGTGGAATTCTTTGCCACAGACGGCTATGGAGGCCACGTCAATAGATATTTTCACAGCAGCGATAGATAGATTTGTGATTAGTACGGGTGTCAGGGGTTATGGGGAGAATAGGGTTGAGAGGGAGAAATAGATCAGCCATGATTGGATGGTGGAGTAGACTTGGGCCGAATGGCCTAATTCTGCTCCTATCACTTATGAATTTATGAAGGATGTGAACAGTGGAACTGGTAGGATGACTAGCTTGGGGGGAGGGGGAGGGGGGGGGGAGGGTTTGTGTAGCCATCTGCTGATGCTTACTGCATGCCAACACACCACGATACAGAGAAACATGAAGCAATAACGATGGGATATGTAAGTACTGCTTTAATGAGTGAAAATCCTAAGCAATAAAGATGCAATGGTGACAGTTTTACGACCTCACCCAGGTGCTTATTGTGACCTGTCTAGTCACCAAATAACTGGGCTGAGGTGCCAACTGTGTTTTTCTTTGATAAGGCTGCTTTGGAATGACTGTCTCTCTTGCAGATAAAACAGACGTGTCGTCAAATGCCGAGGCTCTGGCTGGGATCCTGGACTCGACAGATGGGTTGCATCTCACCTTCAAACCTCAACAACATTCGGCTTGGCAAGATTTGGCAAACGGGGCAGCACGGTGGCGCAGCGGTAGAGTCGCTGCATTACAGCGCCAGAGACCCGGGTACGATCCCTACCACGGGTGCTGTCTGTATGGAGTTTGTACGTTCTCCCCGTGACCTGCCTGGGTTTTCTCCGAAATCTTCGGTTTTCCTCCCACACTCCAAAGACGTACGGGCTTGTAGGTTAATTGGCTTGGTATAAGTGTAAATTGTCCCTAGTGTGTGTAGCATAGTGATAGTGTGTGGGGATCGCTGGTTGGTGCGAACGGCTTTTTTCCGCACTGTATCTCTACATTAAATTAAACTATACTAAACTAAGGTAGCGTGAGTGCAGTGCCTTACGCAGGGCAGGGGAATCAAGAACCTTGGGACATGGGTTTAAAGTGAGAGGGGAAGGATTTAAAACAAACCTGACAACCTGGAAATAGGCCCTTAGGCCCCATCTACGCTTGACCCACCTGCCAGCATTTGGCGCACAACCCTCGAAATCTTTCCTATTCATGTACCACGGGTTCTCTCTGTACGGAGTTTGTACATTCTCCCCGTGACCTGCGTGGGATTTCTCCGGGATCTTCGGTTTCCTCCCACACTCCGAAAAACATACAGGGTTGTTGGTTAGTTACAATACAATACAATTTATTTGTTGTCATTTGAACCTCTTGAGGTTCAAACAAAATTTGGTTTCTGCAGTCATACACATAAGAAAAAGAACCAAGACACAACACAGTTTACACAAGCATCCATCACAGTGAATCTCCTCCTCACTGTGATGGAAGGCATGGTAAGTAAGTCTCGCGGCCATTAAAGCCGCGCCGGGCGATGCAAGGCCACGCTCCGGGTCTTGGTGTTGGAGCCCCCCGGCGGGCGCTAGCAAGCCCCACGGCCGTTAAAGCCGCACCGGGCGAAGATGTAAGGCCCCGCTCCAGGTAATTTTCAACCCCGCGACTCGGACGGGAAAAGTCGCCGTTGCGGAGGTCCCGAAAAGCGGCCTCCCACCAGGGAGCCACGGTCTCCCGATGTCACTGTCCACCAGACCTGCGGCTGGAGCCTCGGAATCTCCGGGGTCAGGCCGCAGCAGCGCGCCACCACAGCTCCTCCCGCTCCGAACTCGGCCAGCTCCGCGTTGGTGGGTAAGTCCGCAGGCTCCGCGACTGGAGCCCCTGGTCATTCCGTTTGGGACCGCCCATGGTGCTAGGCCCCAACGACAACGGAGCCCCGACAGGGAAAAGGTCGGGTTCTCCGTGCAGGGAAAAGATTTAAAGGTTTCTCCCACCCCCCGCCCCCCACACACATACTCAGTTTAAAAAAACCCACTATAACTACATTTAAACAAGACAAAAAAGAAAAAAAGACAGACGGACAGCAGAGGCCACTGCGACATGAGTCTCGCCGCCCACCCACAAGAAGATTGTAAAATGTCCCGAGTGTGTGTAGGATAGTGTTAGTGTGCGGGGATCGCTAGTCGGCACGGACTCGGTGGGACGAAGGGCCCGTTTCCACGCTGAATGTCTAAACCAAACTAGGTCTACCCGTCTGGATACACATTCTTGTTAACGCAATCACCTTCTGCTGAAACAGGAAATGTAATTATCCAGTAATTGGAATTAAACAATGTAAATTAATAACCATGCAGAAGGGGGAGATTTCCCGTTGAATCATTTCATTTGGAATGAGCGGACAATGCAGATTAAGCTACAAATCTGCCGCATCTCTGCTGCTTGAACAGATGGAACACAGGGCGGATATTCCCATCGCAGACATAAAATGCTGGAGTGACTCAGCGGCACATGCAGCATCTCTGGAGAGAAGGAATGGGAGAAGATCCGGGTCGAGACCCTTCTTCAGACAGACGTCAGGGGAGAGGGAGACACAGTGATAAGGAAGTGTGAGATGTGAAAACGAGACAAAGGGGATGGAGATCAAGGAAAATGAAGAGTAGATCATTGTTAGCTAGGAGAAGGTGACAACAAAGCAAACTGAGATAAACGTTTAACCAGGAGGACAGTCAGGCTGAGAAAGGGGAGGGATGGAGAGAGAGAGAAAGCAAGGGTTACTTGAAATTAGAGAAGTCAATGTTCATACCGCTGGGGTGTAAGCTGCCCAAGCGAAATATGAGGTGCTGTTCCTCCAATTTGCGCTAGGCCTCACTCTGACAATGGAGGAGGCCCAGGACAGAGAGGTCAGTGTGGGAATAGAAGGGGCAATTAAAGTGTTGAGCAACTGGGAGATCAGGCAGGTTTACGCGGACTGAGCGGATGTGTTCAGAGTTCAGCCATACCGTCACCTCCCAACACCGCGCCTGCCTTGGGCACCAATGGTTCAATGAGAATTTATCGTCATGTGTACCCTGGTTCAGTGAAATCCTTTGCTTTTGCACAAAGTGCGCAACTCACACACTGAGACACACACGGCACGGTGGCTCAGCGGTAGAGTTGCTGCCTCACCGCGCCAGAGACCCGGGTGCGATCCTGACTACAAGTGCTGTCTGCACGGAGTTTGCACGTTCTCCACGTGACCGGTGTGGGTTTTCTCCGGGTGCTCCGGTTACCTCCCACATTCCTAAAGCGTGCACGTTGATAAATTAATGAGCCACCGTAAATGATTCCAGAGCCTTCCTGGATTACCCGTGTTGCCGGACCGACAGAGGTCATGGCCTCTGAGAGGAGTCCACCGGTACCGGAACGTTCCGTCTGGGCCGACGGGGGCCGAGATACCGACTCGCAACGACGGCCTCGGAAGTCGGCTATGGGAACGGATCTGCCGGCTGCGGCTGGGCCGGAGTTCCAGAGCCCCAGCCGTAGGGGGAAAATCTGACCCGCCGATCGGACACAAAAGTCCCGATGAGCTAGAGATCAGCCTCCTCACCCAGCCAAGGCCCTACGTTTTCAGGTGACTTCCAAGTGAGAGATTTCATCCGCTCAGGTCATTTTGTCCAGATTAAAGGAGTTCCCGGACCGTCAGTTTTTGGCGGACCTGCATTTGTATTTCTGTAACATTTGCCTCTAGTGTGTAGTTAGAGGATGTGAACATAGAACTAGTGCGAGGAGGTGATTGATGGCCGGGCTGGGCTCGGTGGGACGAAGGTTCTGGTTTCCGTGCTGCATCTTTTAATCAATTCAATCAATCATGCCTGATCCAACCTTGAACTCATCGCCTCGCTCCCCATAAACCTTGACTTTCCTGAAGACCTCAAATCTATCCCGATTCTGAATAAATTCAATCACGCAGCCTCCGCAAGTCCCTGGGCTACAGAAATGCTCAGTCAGAGCCTTTCCTTCAAGAGCAGATAAAATGGGAAATTAGACCTCGGAAAAGCCTAGTCCTGATTATTTAGAGATACAGAGCGGAAACATGCCCTTCCATCCCCGCACGCTAACACTATCCTACACACACGCGGGACAACTTACAATTATACCAATCCAATTAACCTACAAACCTGTACGTCTTTGGAGTGTGGGAGGAAACCCATGCAGGTCACGGGGAGAAGGTACAAACTCCATACAGACAGCACCCGTAGTCAGGATTAAACCAGGGTCTCTGGCGCTGTAGGGCGCCGCCGCTACATCACTAGACGTTCTTTTCACCATTGAGTAGAATTTATGTGCAATTAATGTTTTTGTGTGTTTTGTGTCTATGTAGTTGTGATGCTGCTGCTGTAAGCAGGATTTTCATTGTACCTCTACCTCACTGCACTTGATATATTTTCGATGTATTGTTTATTCTGCATATGCCCATGAACTCAACTAATGACAATTAGTGCCCTGCAGAGATATCATCGAAGATGCACGCATCATGATTCAGGCACCCAGTGCCTTCCACCTTACGGTCAAAACTAGAACAGGGTAAACCAGGAGCTCCCTGCGGCTTGGAGAACTGGTTTAGATGCCGCAGCTGGCCAACTAATAACATGGGTCAAGGGGTTTACAGGGATCGAGGTGTAGCAGGTATAGCGGGCTACAGAGATTGGGAGGGGTGAAGGGGCAGGAGGAAGTTTACAGAGCGAGGGAGGGTTAGGAGACAGACACATACATGGTCAGACAGACAGACAGAGAGGGGCAGACATGGTGGGAGAGATAGACATAAAGACAGACAGACAGACAGACAGACAGACAGACAGACAGACAGACAGACAGGACAGACAGACAGACGGGAAGGGAGGCCGATATAGTCAGAAAGGCAGACACACATGCAGGTTACTGCTCCACAGACACTGCCTGACCTGCTGTGTTCCTCCAGCAATTTGTGGCTGGAAGGTTCAGTCAGACAGACATAATCTGTGGGTATGAGGGTGCCAGACATGTTCAGGGGTAAATAAGCACTCCCTGACTGGGGCTGTTTAGTTTACTGTAGAATACAGCATGGAAACAGGCCCTTCGGCCCACCAGTAGACTACTGAACAAAGATCAACCGTTCACACTAGTTCTCTGGTATCCCAGTTTCACATCCTGCACTCTAGGGGTCATTTTACCGACACCAATTAACCTGCAAACCCGCACATCTTTGGGATGTGGGAGAAAACTGAGTGCCCGTAGGAATCCCATGGAGTCACAGGGGGACACACAAACTCCACACAGACAGCACCCAAAGTCAGGATTGAACCCGGGTCTCTGGCGCTGGAAGGCAGCAACTCTACCACTGCGACACAATGCTGCCAGGTCGACAGAGAGGGAGAGAGAGACTGACAGTAAGTGTCTGGCAGATAGTCAGAGTGGGAGAATGAAAGGCATGGAGACACAAACAGAGCACAGATAACGTCAACAAAGGGAGATAAAGTGAGGGAGAGACAGCAAGCAGCGGGAACAACAGAAACCGATGGTGATACACACACAGAAAGCTGCAGTAACTCAGTGGGAAGATATGACAGGGATTGGTAAAGGACAAGAGAGAGAGACACACACACATGCAGGCAGACAGAGACAGATAGAGACAGACAGACAGACAGACAGACAGACAGACAGACAGACAGACAGACAGAGACAGAGACAGACAGACAGACAGACAGAGAGAGACAGACAGACAGACAGACAGACAGACAGACAGACAGACAGACAGACAGACAGAGAGAGAGAGAGAGAGAGACAACAGACTGACAGAGAGAGAGAGAGACAGAGAGAGACAGAGACAGAGAGAAAGACAGAGAGAGAGAGACACAGAGATAGAGAATGACAGACAGAGAGAGAGACAGAGACAGGGAGAGAGACAGACAAAGACAGAGACTGACAGAGAGAGACAGAGACAGACTGGGATACAGACAGAGAGACACACAGAGAGACAGAGAGAGACAGAGACAGGGAGACAGAGACTGACAGAGAGAGACAGACAGAGGGAGGGGGAGAGAGGCAGAGAAAGAGAGACAGTGAGACAAGCAGGGACAGCTAGTGATGAACAGAGGGTGAGTGAACAGAAAGTGGCTGATGTAATGGTGGAGAGAAGCCTCAGGCTAGAAACCTGGGCCTATGAGCTTGTTGAATGTCCAGTTCTTTCCTACCGCTGAGCGATGGGATCAAGGGCAGGAACACCACGTCTATGGTCCACCATGAACCAACACCGTGTCTCATGCATGTGCAACTGCCTTGCCCTTCCATAAGTACCATGTTCATATCTGTAGAAACTCCTGCCCAGACAATCAGATGGATGGAAAGTCCATTAGACAGACCAAGGACCCCCCCCCCTCCCCTCTCAGCAGTTCCACCGATCACACCCTTGTATCCCTTCATTATTGCCTCTTCTCCAGCCATTACGGTCCCCACCCTTCCACGTCACCTTTTGCTGGCCCTCATAATCAAGGGCGGGTCGCACCCTGGCCACTCCCACCTCTCCTCTCTCCCTTCGGGCAAGAGGTACAGAAGTAAGAAAAGGCACACCTCCAGATTCAGGGACAGTTTCTTCCCAGCTGTTATCAGGCAACTTGCCAGGACTTGTGGACTGTGCTATAGGGAGAGGTTGAGTAGGCTGGGACTCTATTCCCTGGAGCCCAGGATGAGGGGATATCTTATAGAGATGTATACAATCATGAGAGGAATAGATCGAGTAGATGCACAGAGTCCTTGCCCAGAGTCGGGGAATCGAGGACCAGAGGACATAGGTTTATTGTTAAGGGGAAAAGATTTAATAGGAATCTGAGGGGTATGTTTTTCACACAAAGGGTGGTGGGTGCATGGAACAAGCTGCCAGAGGAGGTAGTTGACGCAGGGACTATCCCAACATTTAAGAAACAGTTATCTGTAGGAAAGAACTGCAGGTGCTGATTTAAATCAAAGGTAGACACAAAGTGCTGGAGTAACCAGGCGGGACAGGCAGCATCTCTGGAGAGAAGGTATGGGTGTCATTTCCGGTCGAGACCCTTCTTCATCATCTGCCTCGCTTGTCTGCAGGTTAAGAAAAGCTGCATTTAATATTTAGCAACTTGAGACCAGTTTGGAATAATGGACCAGAGGGGGAAATATTATGCACAGGTTGCTTCAGTTATTTGGTAGGTTTTTCATTCCAATGTCATTCTAAAAGTAAAGTGAGGTCTGGAGCCTGAAGCAGAATGTGGCACGTTGGCACAGCGGTAGAGTTGCTGCCTTAGAGTGCCAG